>NW_023495703.1:0-87231 GCF_904425465.1 Colossoma macropomum
CGTCTGATTGAACCGTTTTCTTCACTTTAGAGCGTCTGATTGAACCGTTTTATTCACTTAAGAGCGTCTGATTAACCCTTTTTAATCGCTTTAGAGCGTCTGATTGAATGATTTTATTCACTTTAGAGCGTCTGATTGAGCTGTTTTCTTCACTTTAGAGCGTCTGATTGAACCGTTTTGTTCACTTTAGAGCGTCTGATTGAACCCTTTTATTCACTTCAGAACGTCTGATTGAACCGTTTTATTCACTTCCGAGCGTCTGATTAAACCTTTTTAATTGCTTTAGAGCGTCTGATTGAACCGTTTTCTTCACTTTAGAGCATCTGATTGAACCGTTTTATTCACTTAAGAGCGTCTGATTAACCCTTTTTAATCGCTTTAGAGCGTCTGATTGAACGATTTTATTCACTTTAGAGCGTCTGATTGAACGATTTTATTCACTTTAGAGCGTCTGATTGAACCGTTTTGTTCACTTTAGAGCATCTGATTGAACTGTTTCAATCACTTTAGAGCATCTGATTGAACTGTTTTAATAACTTTAGAGTGTCTGATTTAACAGTTTTATTTACCCTTTATTGTTCAATTTGTAAATATGATAAGTTGAAATTCAATGAGAATCTAAAACTTTCAGAATCATTAGATGATTTAAGCTCAACAAAGGCAGGAAGTCACTTCTGTAGTAGTTTTCAGGGGGTTTTGTGTGAAAGTGGGCAACTGAGTGAAGCTGCCCGAGTGTTCGAGGTTCAGCCGTTTGGGAAACGATTTGCTCGTATAACCCACTTCATCTTCATATCAGCCAAATGAGAGCCAACAATGGGAGCGGTCAGTTCAGCTAAAGCAGCTTCACACTGTGTGGAAAATGTCTCTTCAGAGCAGAATTTGGTGAGCAGGGTTGTGGGCAGGGGTGTAGCCCGAACGTTTACAATGGGGTGGCCAGTTCAGGCCCAGTATTTTTAGTGAGGTGGTAAACTACTAAAAGATGATTAAAAAAAAACAAAATGCAACAGCAGTTAATGGCATTCATCTCAGTTTAAATTAAGCCTGCACAACAAAAATGTTTGTTTAAATTAAGTGGTTATTTACATTTTGTAAAATAGCTGAAACTGATCTTCTTCCTGATTTTGATGAAGTTCAATGATTTTTTTTTTTTTTTGTCTATTTTTTTCCATCATTTTTACTGCTGAATACTCTCATTGGTAAAAATCATGTAGTCCAGAGCACAACATACCATAAACAAAATGCTCTACTAAAATGATGTAAACCTTTATGCTGGTGTCTGTAACTGTGTTTCCCTAATGATGAAGTCCAGCCTCAGCTGCTTCCTCAAGATAATGAACAAGGCTAACATCTGTTTGGTCAGAGCAGGAGGGGCAGAAAGAGAGAGCAAAAACAAAGTAGCCTATCAGATCAACAACACACTGATTACTGTGTATATCATTATCCGACATCATCACTGCCGCTTATCAGTATCTGTAAACGCTCACGAGTTGGAGAACATTTTTCTGGTGATTACTTTATAGATCAAAGCTGACTGTCTCATTTAGCATAACTAGGGTGGCCATATGTCACACTAGAGGGGCTCTAGCCACCTCTGGCCACCTCCGGCCACCCTTTGGCTTCAACTCTGGGTGCTGGGGATCTACGAGGGCCTAGATATTCTACCTTAGAACCCGTTAGAACTTTACTGAGAAACGTGAGCTTACTGAGCCGGAGAGACATCTGAGCAGCAGGAGAAACTTCTGCTTTCTTGTGATTCTCTCGTAAGTAAGTACAGAGCTATTAAGGAGATCTCTTTTTTAGGTTTTTCTGTCCTCTGGCTGAACTCAGTAGGAGCGATTATAGCAAGGGAAGCCGAGTGCTTTTAGAAAATCTTTGTACCCAAAACCTCACTAAGATATAAAAACATGTATTAGAACTTCTCAGACCTTCAGACAGATCATCACCACCTCACACCTTTTCTCTTCTTAAAGCTACAGGGTCACTGACCTGGTCAGTGTCCCTCACCATCTGGTTTAGAGTGACCAGTAATTGCTCTTTCATTTTTTCTCCAGAGGATGATCCACCCTGTCTGGAGGCAGATGGCCTGGACTTTGCTTTGGGCAGGTTTCCTGGGCCTGCAGTTCATCCTTAGTGCGGCTGAAGATGTTAAGGATGTCCAGCACAGTCCGGTTCTCCACAGACAAAAGCGAGAATGGAGAATTTACCCAATGTTTGCTTTTGAGGAATTACCACCCCAAATTCTTCCACAGCTAATCGGACAGGTAAGAGCTTCTAAAGGAACAAAATTACACAGCGAAAAACTCTGTCTTGACCAGAGAAATCATCTAAAATCTAGTTAACAGGACTGTTTTTCAATATGAAATTGAGGTAAGAATATTACAGAATTAGTCTAGAAATTTGTAGTTGTTTTAAGTGACTTTATCTGGTACAATAATCTCATTTTATTGTTATTAAATTGTGCTTGTTTTAGTAAAACTCAAGATAATTTCACTTATTTAAAGAAACCTGCCTTTGCAATGAGAAAATGTAGCTAGATAAAATGACTTAAAATGAGCAAAAAATAAAAAATAGGTAATAGTCTTATTATATCCTTACAGCAGTTCTATAGGCTGTGTAACTGACTGGCTTGAACAAAATATTTCTTAATATTTGATTTCATATGTTGCTTAAACTTTTATCTTTTTCAGCTAAACAACACCCGTGCAGGTGAAAATACTCAGTTTAAAATCTCTGGAGAAGGAGTGGATGGAGTGAATGACCTCTTTACTGTGAATAAGGCTGGAGAGATCTTGGTTATGGCCACTCTGGATCGAGAGAAGAAAAGCTCCTACAAACTGAAAGCTCACATCTTTAACACCATCACCAAACAGCCCCTGGATGATGACATAGAATTCACTATAGATGTACGAGACATTAACGACCACGCACCAGTCTTCACTGAGACCTACACTGGATCCATCAGGGAGCGCTCACGCCAAGGTACAGGACCATCTCACTAAACCTCACTGAAGGTGTTTTCAGTCTGCTAATGGCTTCATGTAGTTCTGTTATAGGAACGTCTATATGAGTCATAACACTCACTTTATCTGCTGCACTTCCACTTCTGTATATGCATGTCAGATTTAATTAATTAACATACTGGGATTATATTTTATGATTTATTTTTGCGCTGTGCGTTAATCTCTGCAAAAAATAAAAATCGTGCACTAAAATTTACAAAGACATTTAAAAAAACATGTAAGCTGATGTGAAAAAGTATTTGCGCCTTTCTCGTTTCTTCTGTTCGCTCATAAATAACACACAGAGTATAGCTTTTAAATGATCAGTGTGAAAAAGTAAGTGCCCTAAGTCAGGTCAAAGTTAATTTATACAGCGCTTTTTACAGCAGATGTTGTCACAAAACAGCTTTACAGAAAATCTGGGTCCTCATGAGCGTCGCCAATGGAGACAGTAGCAGGAAAAACTTCCCAAGAGCAGGAGGAAGAAACGCTGAGAGGAACCACGACTCAAAAGTTGAAGTCGTCCTCCTCTGGTCCTCACCAGATAGCAAACAATAACACAAGGGCAAAACGAACAGAGAATAATATTTACCATTAATCTAAAATATTATAGCACAGAAAAGGGAAAGGACAGGTGAAGCAATGGCTCTGATTAAATAGGTTGAGTCTGTGCAGCAGCAGCATCATCAGGAGGGTCTTCACCTGACGCCCCCTCAGTTACTCACTCAACCGATTATATTTTTACATACTGCATTTACAGGAATAACAATGCAAATGTGATATTTTTACAGGAACTGCAGTGCTGACTGTTAAAGCCACCGATGCAGATGATCCAACAACTCCCAACGGAAACATTGTGTATAAGTTGTTGAATGGATCACAATATTTCAGCATCAACAGTAACACAGGTACAAATACAAAATTACTAAAATTACTTTAATTTTTTATATTTTCTCATCATTTAAAAATGCCAGCTGCTCTTTACATTATGTGAATATTTAATGATGAACACAACGAATATACTGCAGGAAGTGATACCTGAATCAATATAATTTAATATTTCTAACTATGGGACTGTTAGAATGTTAGATTTTTTTACCTGTATTTTTCAATCCAGTATTATTCAACCTATTTTTACATGTTTTGATTGTCATTTAATCTACTGAAATGATCTCACTGCTGTGATCAAAAACTAGTGAACACACACACTAGGGGGCAGTGGGCACACTTACCCGGAGCAGTGGGCAGTCCAATCCACGGTGCCCGGGGGGCAACTGGGGGTAAGGTGCCTCGCTCAAGGGCACTTCAGTCATGGACTGTCTGCCAAGGGGATCGAACCGGCAACCTTCCGGTCACAGAGGCCGGTTCCCTAACCTCCAGCCCATGACTGCCCCTTTTTATGAATCCCATTCTAAATCCATGGGCATTCATATGGAGTTGGTCCCCCTTTGCAGCTCTAACAGCTTCCACTCTTCTGGGAAGCTTTCTACAAGATTTTGGAGTCTAGCTCTGGGAGGTCAGGGCTCCTGGTCAAGTTCTTCCACACCAAACTCACCCAGTCAGGCCTTTATGGAGCTGCTTTGGTCACTGGGGCTCAGTCATGCTGGAACAGAAAAGGTTCTTCCCCAAACTGTTCCCACAAAGTTGGAAGTGTCCAATTGTCCAGAATGTCTTGGTGCTGAAGCATTAAGATTCCCCTTCACTGGAACTAAGGGTTCTAGACCAACCCCTGAAAAACAGCCCCATATCATCATCCCTCCTCCACCAAACTGTACAGCTGGCACAGTGCAGTCAGGCAGGTAACGTTCTCCTGGCATCCGCCAAACCCAGACTCGTCCATCAGACCGACGGATAGAGGAATGTGATTGGTCACTCCACAGAACATGTTTCCACTGCTTCAGAGTCCAGTGGTGGTGCTTTACATTTTACAATACATTTACAATATTTTGATATTAGGCCTGTGTGCAGCTGCTCGGCCATGGAAACCCATATATCAATGTTCATTCCATACATATCAATGTTCATTCAATATATTTCAATAGCCATTCCATGTATATCAATGTTCATTCCGTATATAACTATATTTATCAATGTTCATTCAATATATATCAGTGTTCATTCCATATATATCAATGTTCATTCCATGTCTATGTTAATATATACAATGAACATTGATATACATTGAATGAGCATTGATATATATGGACCACCTCCTTGGTTCTACACTCATTGTCCATTTTATCAGCTCCTCTTACTATATAGGTGCACTTTGTAGTTCTACAGTTACAGACTGTAGTCCATCTCTGATACTTTGTTAGCCCCCTTTTACCCTGTTCTTCAGTGGTCAGGACCCCCATGGACCCTCACAGAGCAGGTACTATTTGGGTGGTGGGTCATTCTCAGCACTGCAGTAACACTGACGTGGTGGTGGTGTGTTAGTGTGTGCTGTGCTGGTCTGAATGGATCAGACACAGCAGTGCTGCTGGAGTTTTAAACACTGTGTCCACTCACTGTCCACTCTATTAGACACTCCTACCTGTAGATGTAAAGTCAGAGACGATAGCTCATCTGCTGCTGCACAGTTTGTGTTGGTCATCCTCTAGTCCTTCATCAGTGGTCACAGGACGCTGCCCACAGGACACTGTTAAAAATTCCAGCAGCACTGCTGTGTCTGATCCAGTCACTCGCACACATACAATATATTTGTACATATACATGTTTGTGTGTGTGTGTGTGTGTGTGTGTGTGTGTTTCCTCTGCATAATCAGTGAATACACATGTTTTTGCTTGTTTTAGGTGAAATCACTGTTCTGGATAGCGAACTCAACCGTGACACTCAAAGTCAGTTTAAACTCATTGTCCAGGCCTCAGATTTACCTGGTTTACCTGGAGGACGGAGTACAACCACCATAGTGACCATTAATATAAACTATATCAATGACAACATGGTAACCTTCAAAAAAGGTATGTGAGCTCTTATAATGGTGCATTTGGACATTCAGCACTCAAACGGCTGACAAAGTGGTCAACATTAGTGGTAAACTAGTTCCATGTTAGTTGATTTTAGCAGTTGTGATGTCACAACAGAACATTCCCTGATACCGCATGGATTCTACAGACTAAGCTGGCCAACATTGTGGGCAACCAGCACTGTCAGAATTTTGAATCTTAAATTTAAAATCAGGTAAACATGAAATTTTACAGCTTGCTTATGTCAACATAAGGGAAAAAAACTTCTTAACTACTCTTAGTAAAAAGTTCTAACTGCCAAAACAAGTTACACAGGTTATTATATCATAGGTTTCA
Source organism: Colossoma macropomum (assembly GCF_904425465.1). Taxonomy (NCBI): domain Eukaryota; kingdom Metazoa; phylum Chordata; class Actinopteri; order Characiformes; family Serrasalmidae; genus Colossoma; species Colossoma macropomum. The sequence continues at coordinate 6,306 of NW_023495703.1, forward strand.
TTTTTACAGTGAAGATCATGGTAAATACAGTGACTAATTTCTGTATCATTTACATATATTATGATACGATGACTGTACCTGTAGAACAGGTGGGCTCTATCGCTTAGCAACCAACAATACACATCTTTACTGTAGTGAGTGATGCATCCCTTTTTTGAATAATTGTGAATAAATGTGAATAATTTACAGTGATGATTTATAACATATATTTACATTTTGTTACTCAAATGATCCAAAAAAGAACCACAACTTGTTTCCTTTAAGGATACTTTTTGTTTCACGTGAGAGAGAATGAGGAGCCACACTTCACAGTCGGCACGTTACCTGTGGAGTACCGGGACAAGAAACAGAACAAAAGACCCAGGTTTACTCTGCAGAACTTCAATGACGTCTTCTACGTGGAACCGGATGACCAAAACAACGGAGCTCTCAAACTCAGCAAGGTGACTTTACTCATTTCAAAACTACAAACCACGACAGAATTACAGACTAAAACCTCATTCAGATTATTTAAACATACAATGAAAAAGTGAGGTGATTAATATGAATTTGTAGATGTGCCGATAATCCAAAATCCAAAAATAAGTTTTTTCCAAAGCTACTGTTGCAAAACTGGTAAAAATCCCAATCAGTCCCACTAATCTTTTTTTTTTAATACATAAATTACACAAGAATAACTCAGCATGACAAACATACTAAAATTATAACATCTGAAATGAATAACTGACTCTAAATGTAGGTATTGTGATATAAACTGAGTCTGTTCTACAGTTTCTCATTAGGCTGAATGAATAACTGGCTCTAAATGTAGGTATTGTGATATAAACTGAGTCTGTTCTACAGTTTCTTATTAGGTTGAATGAATAACTGGCTCTAAATGTAGGTATTGTGATATAAACTGAGTCTGTTCTACAGTTTCTCATTTCATTTCCTCCAGAGCCTGGACTATGAGACCAGATCATTGTACTACTTTAAAGTGGAGGTTAGAGAAGACGGTATGGTTCAGGCTCCAGATAATCAGGGATCCACTGCCTACGTGTTCATCACTGTAACTGATGTTGATGAACCACCGGTTTTCAGCAAGGCGGAGTACACCTTTGACGTCCAAGAGGGCCCGATTAGAAACAAAGTCATCGGCTCTGTCTCAGCCAGAGACCCGGACAGGACCAACTACATGATAAAGTAAACTATATTCTATATATTCTGTTTGTTTACTGCTATAATCCACAATCAGTAGAACCACTAGTTTTCATTGTGCATTGTAAAATATGTATTGTAAAGTGATCAGACATACATAAATATTTATAAACACTAATTCATTAATGTGTTGACTTCCACAGCTGAGATATTACAGATATATTACAGATATTATAATGCTGATAATATAATGTAGCTCACCACAACAGGCTGGGTAAACCGAAGTGAGCCGAAGGGCTTTTCTGAAGCCCTTAAAGGAGACTATTATGCTTTTCTGTTGTTTCTCTTTCCTTTAGTTTGTTGTATCTTTTTGTGCATGTAAACATTCTGTAAAGTCCCAAAGCTCAGTGTTCCCTCCAGAGGGAGAAACTCTCTCCCACAGAACCCACTTTTCTCAGCTGCCTGAAACGCCTCGATGGAATTCCAGCCCTTTTCCTTTTTTACAGGATGACTCAATCACGTAACACAGACCTTACTGCCCGCCTAAAAGTGTAATGACAACCCAGTGTCTGAAAAAAAAACATCTGACACAGATGTTGTCAGCTTGACCTCAGAGTTGACAAAAACAGCCTTTATGACAACTACCACTGGCCTGAATAAGCCTTTATGAATGTTTATGTAGGTTTACTCCGGTTATCATGATGTTCTTACATCATGACAATTTGAATAAACCTTCTTTAGGGCACTGATGAACACTGCCCTACAGTGAAGTGTTACCACTAATTTTACACTGTATGTCATACAGCCTGCATAATTAGCCACAACAAAAATATGAAGGAAACTGATTGATTACTTCAGTTACTTTAAGTTCATAAGACCAAAGGCCAGATGTCTTTAGGCTTAGACACACCCATATTTTAACTGCATAGTAATTAAGTTGTTTAGGAAAGCAACACAAATGTTTTGAAGTCCTGAATGTAATTCACCTCTTATTAAGAAATTACTACTCAAAATTACATGAGTGATTTTTACAACAGTTCGAGGCAACTAAAAATCAGAAATACATCATGAGTAAGTGCCCAACTGCTCACTCATAACATTTAAGCTATGTTTTACTGCTGATGAGAGCACAACATAAACATTCACTTAAAAACAACCAGAATCATCGACAGAAATGTTGGGAAGCTCCGCCTACTTTGCTAAATCAAAACTCTAATAAATCAATAAGTAATCTATTGGTGGTTTACTATGTGGCTTTGTTTTCCTTGCACACATGCTAAATGTGCTAAATGGTCTCTGATTGGTCATTCTGCATGTCAGTCAAACAGCCCATTCCTATTAAAGTGGGTGTTTCTCTAAATTGCCCTGGTTTAGCTTGTTAGCCTGTATTTCAGTGTGGTTTAACACAGCTGGCAGTAGAATTGGCTCGTGCCTGTGCACTGAAGTTTTCCATCGCTGTTTTTCATTACTAAGTTCTCCTTGACTAATTGATTTGCTTTCCCCCAGCACCAACAAGTAGACTTATGACTTGACTTATTAGTCTTTACAACCCGAAATAACATCATACAGCTAAAAACAGAAGGAGCAGCTTGAAATCAGCAGTTTGGCTACACTTCAGTCCATGTTTATTGATAACAGTGAGTTATACAGTGTTAGAAACCACAGTCAACATTACTGAAAAGTGTGTGATGATTTAAGTGCGATGAGTTAGCACCATGCTAACTGACAGGTGTATGTATGCATTACTTATTAGCTATATTTGCCTCATAGCTCCAGTGTTAAAACTAAAGAAGCAAACTTCAGACACTGAAAACGTCTTGACCGAACATGTCTACTTTTGGAAAACTGAGTGATTGATTGGTGTTGAATGAAGTTTGTGAGCTGTGAATGAATTTAACATGTAGACGTTCTTTTATCAGGTACTCCATCAGGGGGCTCAACTGTCCATTGGATATAGTCGAGAATACAGGTCAGCTTGTCCTAAAGAAAGAACTGGACTACGAAACAGAGGCCACACACCTATGTAATGTCACAGCACATGAAATGTCTCTAAGGGGTGTAGGTAAGAGGTTCTCCCAACACTTACTTACCCTCCTGATAAAAAATGGAGCCAAATCTAATCTCAACACGTTTACTGAGGGATTATGGTCTAATTCATTGTGGAAACTCAGATTTATTCTTTATCCTATAACATTTTGGGGTCAGTTGTCATTGAATAACAGTGAACTATGCGTTCATACTAACATAAGAAAAATACTTAAAATATATGGGAAAAGGGGGAGGTGCTAAGAGAGCAGTATGTTTGTTTTTTTGTGAATTTATATTGTTACTCACTCAATGCAAAAACTTTAGATTTTACACATGAACTGTACAGTGAACTGAGACATCAACTTCATTTTACAATATATTTAAAAACATTTTATAACATTTTCTAAAAAAACACTAAAATACTATATTTTAGTGTTGCTGTTTGATTATGACTTTTTAAATGCATAGACTATACATATTTTGACAGTTATTATGCAAGAGTTAGTTATACAGAAACTGTAGAACAGACTCAGTTTATATCACAATACCTACATTTAGAGTCAGTTATTCATTCAGCCTAATGAGAAACTGTAGAACAGACTCAGTTTATATCACAATACCTACATTTAGAGTCGGTTATTCATTCAACCTAATGAGAAACTGTACAACAAACTCGGTTTATATCACAATACCTACATTTAGAGTCGGTTATTCGTCCAAATCTATAAGACAGCAGATTAAAGGGCTGATACACTATTTTGATGTTTTCGTATTATAAACTGTAGAACCACAAACATCTGTATCTGCAGTAATAATACTCTCTTTGTATGTACAGGACTAAAAAAGTATGTGACTGTTAAGATAAACGTTCTGGATATCAAGGACAATCAGCCAGAACTGACCAACATTTACATCTATGATGATATTTATGGAACGGTGAGAAATTCAAAAACATATTTGATCACTGTATCATTATTATACAAAATTATATCCTCATTATTTACATGATTATTCCCTTTAACACCAATGTGGTCGATTTATTAACACGTTTCTAAAGTTCCTGTTTCTTGAATCTATATAATCACACCTGTTATGAAAATGAGCTGTGCTCTGATTGGCTGCCCTGTATAGTCTCCTTCAGCCTGATTCGTTTGAAGTTCACATATTCTACATTTTTCTTGTGTTTTACTTTTTTCATTACTATTTTCCATCCTCTCTTTATAAATGTAAATGAGTTGACTTTTATGTCATCCATAAGTTTCCTTATGTGGTCTGTATGGACTGGAGAGTGAACAGTATGGTGTAAATCTATGTCTTGGCTGATTGTCTTTGGGGTAACAGGGGTGATTTATGCTGAGCTCTAAATTCATAATTATTTGTAAGTGTACTTTTTTCTTTGCTTTGCAGATCATTGGAACTATCTGCGACGAAAACCCTGGACCATTCTGTTTCATTCTGACAAAAAGGAGCTCCAAATTCTCCCTCTATGACAACCAAAGTGAGGAACATTTTCAGCTAAATTCCTAAAACACTGACAGACCTATTTAAAAATGTTTTATTTATGTAGCTTCAACATGTCATCGCTGTCGTATTGCCAAATGGTAACATTGTTAACTTTTAATGGAAGTTAATAAAAAAAATAAATAAAATTATTCAAAGTAACACTTGTAAAGGACAGATGATGTTTTTAAAATACATGAAAAATAAATCACAAAAAACATGCAACATTAGTTATTTTGACCAGATGTGAGATGATTTTCACTTGCCAGACTCGATCCTGTCCATACACAGAAATTGGATGTAGATGTGAAATATTATGTTTTGTGTAGTTATTAATATAATTGCTAAGTATGTCTAATAAATATTTAATTAAATGCATAGCAATAACAACTGCACATTTTCAAAGAGTTCAACTATTTTTTCAGCAGTTAGCATGATGCTAAGTGTTGTATATTGGTAAATAAGCCACAAAGCTACAGAGATGCTAAGTCTGAACGCTGCTGGTCTCAGTTGCTCTAAAGTGATTTGTTACCCTGTTCTTCAGTGGTCAGGACCCCCATGGACCCTCACAGAGCAGGTACTATTTGGGTGGTGGGTCCATGGGGGTCCTGACCACTGAAGAACAGGGTCAAAGGGGGCTAACAAAGTATCAGAGAAACAGATGGACTACAGTCTGTAACTGTAGAACTACAAACAGAACTGGTTTAATATACTGTTGATTTGAACTGTTTGGGGTTGGACATGAGCTGGTTGACTAACACTGATATGTTTACCTTAACAAATAAATAAATGCAGCTGATTGTGTTTCTCTGACGTTTGCAGACAAAATTGCCACCATTGTGTTGCCTCCACACCATAGCACCAATCCTTCAGAAGAAAACATTCTAGAGATTCAGAAGAGCGTCAACCAGTTACACATCCGAGTATGGGCGTGTCTGAAAGACAGACAGCCCAATTACATTACAGCCCACTCCCACACCGGGGTCAGCCCTCATTACCATCCTGCTCTGCACCGTCACCATCCTGGGTAAGATCAGCTACATGCTGCAGACACACTGCACCAGCAAAGACAGGGTGTTTCAACTTCACAACCAGACACATAGGACAGATGTAGCAAGCAAAGTTTATTTATATAGCGCTTTTTACAACGGGTTTTGTCACAAAGCAGCTTTACAGAAAAATCTGCATTACAGTAAGAAAATCCGGGTCCGAGCCCCCATGAGCGTCGCCAGTGGCAAGGAAAAACTCCCTAAGAGAAACTGGAAGAAACCTTGAGAGGAACCAAGACTCAGAAGGGGAACCCCTCCTTCTCTGGTCAACATTGGATAGTAAACAGCGTTAGTATAAGTATTATAGTACAAAGCAGGAAAAACAGGTGGGGCAAAGGTTAATTTGATTAGTTTATGACTATGAAGTGGCAGCAGCAGCATCTGAGGGTCAGGACTGCACAGTGTTGTATGAAGCTCAATGGTGGTCAAGCCGGTCCAGCATGAAGTTCAATGGTGGTCAAGCCGGTCCAGAAGGCTGGCGATCACAGATTACAGTGTTATCGGAGCAGCAGAGACTCCAGCAGGTCTAGACCTAACAGGGAAGACTAATTACCAAAGGCTTGACTATACAAGTTTTTAGCCTAGACTTAAAGACTGAGGCTGTGTCTGAGTCCCGAACATTAACAGGAAGATTATTCTGTAGCAAGTGCTCTTCTATAGTCTATAAGGCTCTCCTTCCAGGCGGACTGGAACACTTCTAGCTTAGTGAGGCGCCACTGTCGCTCTAGTTGTCTGGCAGTCTGTTTTAAAGCCTGAGTATGATCATTATACCATGGGGCCGCTTTTTCTGCCTTACTATTGTACCTTTAATGGAGCCACACTATCTAGAGTAGATCGAAAAGTATCCTCTAAGAACTTGGTCATAATATCTAACTCGGTAGGATTAGATGGACAGCTGACAGAAGCTGATAGTTGAGGAAGGTTTCTGATAAAGCTACCAGCTGTGGAGGAAGTTATAGTCTGCTTAACACAATAGCATAGTGATGAACACACATTAGCACTAAAGTGAATTTCGTATGAGATTAGGTAATGATCTGAGACTGCTGTGCTCTGGCTAAGTTATCTATGTCTACACCAAAGGTCAGTATTAAGTCTACAGTGTAGTTGTGGTAGAGTGTGGGCCCCTTTATATTTTGGGTGAAACCTACGGAGTCTATGATAGATATAAATGCCTTACTTAGTGCATCTTGGGATTGTCAAAGTGGATATTAAAATCTCCGACAATTATTATTTTACTTGAAAACGTTATTAAACTTAATAGAAACTCAGAGAATTCCTGTAAAAACTGAGAATAAGTAAACTGTAATTAGTGAAAAGGAATTTTATTTTTTACTCGATCACCAGAATGTGAATTTGAGGGGGAACTGAATCGGATACAGCACCAGCAGCAGCTTTTGTTTACGGTTTGTTTTTACAGTTTTCTTACCTATTTTTAGAAGACAGCAAAGTATGTGTAGGACTGTGATAAGCCATATCGATTTGAACCAGAATACACAAATGAGTTGCAGCGGCTTGAAGAAGAGAGCAAGAGAGAGAGAGAGAGAGAGAGAGAGAGAGAGAGACAGACAGACTGAACCTGCTGGTGCCGAAGTAGAAGAACCCAGGGAGAATGGAAATCGGTGGCATCAACAACAAACTACTTGCTGCTGTGCTCACCAGTTTATGGGAGAGAGCAAGGAGTGACTGATCTATCACAGCTTCTCTGATGAATAATGTTACTGATGCAACAGTGCCAACCCAAACAACACAAAAGGCATACAAGGCAGAGAGGTTCATGCAGGGTGCTGTAAGGAAAAACATATCTTTCCAAATTTAGCATTATTTTACCATTATCAGCATGACATCTAACAACTTATAAGACACATGTAAGTTCACTGGTCATTTGGAGAGCAGATAAAATGTTAGTTCCAGTGAAGGGAACTCTTAATGCTTCAGCAGACCAAGAGATTTTGGACAAGTTCATGCTCCCAACTTTGTGGGAACAGTTTGGGGAGTTTGGCCCCTTCCTGTTCCAACATGACTGCGCACCAGTGCACAAAGCAAGGTCCATAAAGACATGGATGAGTGAGTTTGGTGTGGAAGAACTTGACTGGCCTGCACAGAGTCCTGACCTCAACCCAATAGAACACCTTTGGGATGAATTAGAGCGGAGACTGCGAGCCAGGCCTTCTCGTCTAACATCAGTGTCTGACCTCACAAATGCACTTCTGGAAGAATGCTCAAAAATTCCCATAAACACTCCTAAACCTTGTGGAAAGCCTGTGTGTATTCTGCATTACACCAGTTTTTCAGCAGTGATCAGTGATTTTATTAATAAACTTTGTGAATATTTTATCCATACTTTAGGACCCTTAGGGTGTTATATTGTTGTCCTGCTCTCACGTGTCTCTCTCTCACTCTCTCTCTCTCTCTCTTTTGTTCCACCTCTCCTTCCACTAGGACCACAGCTTGGAGTCCACTGATTGCTTGCAGCAGGGGGTGCCCCAGCTACACTAAGGCCAGAGTAAAACAAGATGGTTGTAGCTTCACTTGTTGCATCTTGCATCTATCTTGTACCTGCCCACTGAAAAGAACAGACCAAACCAGACCTCTGTGTAGTTTACTGTAGCCTTTACTTCATGTTACTTTTTATCATGAATAATGTAACTCTATTTTGAAAGTAGGGGTCAACACCTACAAAACAGCCGACTATATGTAAGTTAGTTAGCTTTTGTCCTCTAGCTTATAAGTAACAAACAAAATATTAAAATATATCATATTATTCCCACTGCATGTCCTAAATATTTAGTGTATAGACACTGAACATTCCATCCCCTGTAACTCTGACCAGCATTTCTTCTTCTAGCACCTCACTCACCTGCTTTATTACCCCACTTATCTGACTGTTAACTCACTTATCCCAATGTGACAGTTTGCAGAATGTGAGGTGTGATGTGTGGTAGAATGCACATTCTATTTTATACTTATTTTTATTTATTTTTATTTTATTTACTACTGTTGTTTACTATCTGGTGTGATCCAGAGGAGGATGGGTTCCACTTTTGAGTCTTGGTTCCTCTCAAGGTTTCTTCCTCTTAGGGAGTTTGTTCTTGTCACTCATGGGAGCTCAGACTGGGATTTTTCTGTAAAGCTGCTTTGTATGGATGTCTGGAGATGCCATGAGCTGTTGCTGTAGCTCATCGGCTGATTGGTTGCGTTGGTCATCCTTTAGTCCTTCATCAGTGGTCTCAGGACGCTGCCCACAGGACGCTGTTGGCTGGATATTTTTGGTTGGTGGACTATTCTCAGTCCAGTAGTGACACTGAGGTGTTTAAAAACTCCAGCAGCACTGCTGTGTCTGATCCACTCAGACCAGCGCAACACACACTAATACACCACCACCACGCCAATGTTACTGCAGTGCTATGAATGATCCACCACCCATTAGCACCTGTTCTGTGTTTATATTTAACAGAGATATAGATGCAGCGTGGCCGCTTGGGAAATGGTCATGTAGAAATTACTTTTGACCAATTCTGTTACATAAAGCCACTCAAGTAATAAGTAGACCTCAAGAAAAAAAATACAATTAAATGTGTGATATAGTCCCTTTAAGCAATGGCCGCTGGCAAAAAATAATCTGTTTACTGTAGTCACTAAAACATGAGGTTTAGGCGATTTAATCTCATGTCTTTGTTTGAATGACAGTTTTATTTACACTAGATTACACTATTCCTTTAATTAATTCAGTGCAAAAATTTAACAGACATTAGATAATTTAGATGTTTCTGTTTTTCTGATGATACGTAATCAGGTAGCAAATAGAGTAAAATACGGTGTTCTGCCTGGCTCTGCCATTGTTGCTGCTTAGTGAGTTTTGTTCCCACAGCTACGGTTTTAAGACATTTTTTTTTCAGCATGGCTTTCCTACCAACTGTCTCCTTTTACTTGTCATAGCAGTGACACTGAGCTGTGCCAGTGCAACAGGCACAGCAGTGTTGCTATGTACACTTATCGGCCACTTTATCAGATATCTGTATCTGATAATGAGTGTAATAAGGTATGTGGACCTAACTGGCAACTCAGTTCGTTCTGTAAGGCTTCACAATTTAAAAAAAGGATAATTTTCTTTACATGGCCTACGTCTACAACAACTTAAAACTTGTTTTGCGCTTTGTGGCAAATACATTGAGAGAAGCAGAATTAGCCTTTCTGTCACAGAAGGTATCTGAAGTGAATTCTTCCTCTCTGACAGGGACATAAGTGCATTGTCAAGTGGTGGTGCTTCTGGTGAAAGTTTTAACATTATCAGCATTACATTCAAATCCTAAAATATGTTTAACATTAAGTGTAATCTCTGTGTTTGTTTATAAAATGACTACAATTATCAAATCTTAGAGCTTTCAGCAATTACCTGAGTAAGGCAGGGGTGTTCAGCTCTGTCCTGGAGGGCTGATGTCTAGGACAGTTTGGTGATTTTTTCTGCTCAAACACATCGATTCAACACATCTGTTAATTTCCAGGTTTAGGATATGTTTGAGTAGGGGGATTATCAAACTGTTCTGGACACCAGCTCTTCAGAACCAGAGCTGAACACCCTTGGTGCCAGTATTTCTGGAATGTTTTCATAGTTGGCATAGTGACTGAACATATTACATTTTATTCCTATTTATTTCCTGTACAGATCAAGTGTACACTGCAATTAAGTTACATTTTTTGGAAAATCAAGAAAAACAACTATTCAACTAGTCAATGAAATACCATGCCATTTTCCCCTGATGACGAAAATACCTCCAAGTTCTTCATATTTTTCATCCTCTTCCACATTTCTTCCTTCATCATTATCAATTAGCTCCATCTCCTCTGCAAAAAACAATGTATTGACAAAATGTCAATTAATAAGGCTTGTAGATAACAACGTTAAAACGTCTGTACTGTTGTATCATTGTGAATGAGTAAATAATTGACTGGATAATAAAAATAAAAAACACAGAGACTGTTATGTACCATTTGGGTCAATATTGATCTCATCCAAATTCTTGCCCTTGAAGTCCCCAAGTCTCCCTTGTTCTAGAGCCATAAGAACTTTGCTGACTTTTGCAAGTTGGAGGGTCTTCTCAGGAAGGCGATAGTACTCCCTATGAATTCTGATGTCATGTCCCAGGAAGTTTGATAACTGATCTGTGTCTGTGTCCTTCAGCATGTTTTCGCAGTTGTGTGGATGTCAGTGCATCATGACTATTTGCATTACAAGACTTCGCAAAGCTGCGGATATAATCTGAGCCACTGTAATGTGACATTGCTGATGGCCGAGCAAAGAGATAAACATTGTCTTTCAGCACTCCACAAGTCTCCCTGTTCTTCACAAGCACCTCTAATGCATTCAGCATTTTAGGGGTCAGCAGAATAGGAACTGGACGTCCTCTTTTTCCTCTGATCACAATTCTGGAGAACTGCCTGCAGAGTTTTTTCTCAACTTCGGAGATGGCCCAGTCTATATCATCATGTGGATCACTGGTGTCCCTGGATAAGAAAGTGGATAGGAGCATACACGATACCTCTCCCTCTCTACGACGGTTAAAGAGCATGATTTGAGTCAAAGCGACCTTTGCAAGATCAGACCAGTATTTTGATGTGGGCTCTGCTGATAACTGCTTGATCAATTCATCTTGCATTTTATTGAGAAATGCATGAAGTTTTTGCTCATCCTCTGTAAAAGGCAACACTGTGGGGGCATTCCACTTTGACTCCTCAAGATTTCATGCTGCTGTTGAAGAGATCAATTCACGCCACAATTCTTTATGTATTTCTTGGAAGTTACTGAGATTCTGTGCCAAGCAGTGGTCTTTTGCAATCAAAGCTTTAGCTTTCACAAGTTTGCTGAGCTTCATCACGCTTATTCCAAGTTTCTTTGCTAGAGAAGGAGTTTTGTATGTGTTGGCTTCACTATCATATCCACATGTATGTCTGACAGCTTGAACCATCTTCATGTAGTTTTGAGGATGTATAAAATCTTCCATTGCCTTCAGAGATGCAACTTTTCTGCCAGTGATCAGTAGTTTTCCTAGTTCTCGCAACTTCTGTTGTATGCATGCCTCATTCTTTGCAGTTGATCCACCTTTGTTCAAATGTTCCCCCAGCTGAATGATGCAGCTATCATTTTTGACAGCAGCTGTGATTTCATCTGCATTCATGAGGCTTAGACTGTCTTCCACAGTGCTTTGCTTATGTGTGAAGCTACAGGCTGTGTAAATGAACAGAGAGACTGGACACGGTTTTTCCCAAGTTTTGGAGTACAATCTTCAGGGCCTAGTTTACAGACCTTCATGTGTCACCAAAGAACATTCCTGGTGAATAACCCTTGGCAATATGCACAATGCATAAAGTCAGTGCCTTGTGCCTTTAGTGGTCATTTGCATGGAACCAGTTCACCCTTGCCCATTTTAATTACAGAAGCATTATGGACGAAGTTCCCTCTGCGACATAAATTATCCAAATGCATTTTCCTCTGTTTAGAACCCTTTCAAAACTGCATGCTATAGCCACTTCTTTTTCACTGGAACGGACATACTGCAGATGTCTTGCCATCTTGCTAAAGGGTTTCAAACAAAACAGACAGTAATGTTTCTTGTCATATGCTCTATGACCATCACATTTTCTTCTGACTGCATTGACTACTACTGCCCCTTCTTGTTGTAAAAGCTCAGAACTGCTGCAGACTCCATCACTCTCCTCTATCACTTGAGGACTTTTGCTGGGACATTTATTTAGATTTATTTAGATCCAAAGGAAGGTACTACTCCCTGAACTACTTTCATTCCTTTCATCTCTAGAGTTAGGGATGTACTCCTCTCCACTGTCTAGAGTAGAATCAAACAAACCCACTCATCTAAAAATCAATATGATAATTTAGTCATTTTTGAAATGCCAAGCCAGTAAGCCTCAGAAATTAAAAGACAAATCCATAAACCAAATCTATATGCATATAATATATATATATATATATATAAGTATTTGTCCCCTGCATGATTTTCTGAATATTTACTTTTTCATGGATTGCTGAATGACTACTGAATTGGTATTCCAACATAATATACAGAATATATAAAGAAGAATTTTACAAGAATAAAAATGTATAATTCTGAAAAGGATTGTGGATTTGTTTCTATGTTTTGTGCCGTACTACCTGATGTACAAATTATGGGAGGTCTAGGAAGTCTAGTAAAATAGTCACTACATTCTGCAGCATGAACGTCATACCCATGTTCAATCTCAGTGATTCCACTGCCAAAGTAGGGGAGTGACCTGGCATCACTGAAAGAGGCATTGGGAAAAGGGAATTCTGTGGTGTATTTGAGAATTTCACAGGAGGATATCAGACCAACCAGTTTAGAAGTAAACCTGATGTTCAATTTGATCAAACAGCAACAAAACAATTGAAAATACAAAATCAAGCCTACTGAAGTCTAAAGAAAATGGAAATTAGAAATATGGAATGCCCCTTAGTCCATACCCAGACATAAATTCCATTGAGATACCATATTAAGACAACTAAAGGTCAAAACTCTTGCCTCTTTCTGTAAAGAGCATATACTATCTTATTTGCACAGACTGATGGAGATATAAGCTGTGTGCAAAATATTTCTTGAAGTTCTATTTTAACTGCTAAAATGAGGTGGAGAAACTTTTCTGTATAATGTCACAGTTTGCCATAGATATTCAGCCCGTCTTTTTTTTTCACAGAGCAAAAAATGAGGTGAAATGAAAATAATAATAATAATAATAATAATAATAATAATTTGCCGACAACAACATCTGAATATTTTGCATTTTTCCTCATCCTGTTTGGTGTGTAATGGCCTTAACACATGCTCATAGCACCACACTGCAGTGGCAGTGAGAGTTTATTAAAGAATGGCTGTTGTGTGTCTATGACCTGCAGCTTTTTCAATGTTTTGAAGTTCACAATAACTATACTGTGCATCTTTAATATTGCCGTATACCGTATATACATCACACCGGCACATGCCCATAAATTCATTGAATTTTTAAGCTATGAATTAATATGCTAATGAAATTTATCTGGTTTAGAATGAATATGAAATCTAGGTACACACACATCCTCTTCATCACTGTCTTCTGATGAAGAACTCTTCAACAAAAGAAGAAAAATATAGAACATTGTTGAGGGAGTTGCAGAGTTAAATCAATGTAAAAAAGAAGAATGCTCATAAAATACTTCATCCATATTCGATTATTAGTGTACTATGCTGTGATTAGAAACTCCTTGTCATTCAAAAGGTCAAGTTCAACTCCCATGTCCTGACTACAATTTCAGAAAGCTTTTAAAAACTAAAGACCTTTAAACAAATGTACCTGCCCAGAACCTCTGTCATTTTTTGTGATCCTTCAGAGGCTCTGACTGACGAGACATAGGGGTGACCCATGCAGTCTTCTCAGGATTGGAATTTCTCATCTGTAAAGTTCAAATGTACATGACTACAGGAGACTTGAACATGAACAGGTAGAACAGGTAGCAAGAAGGAGTCTTGACTGGGACAGTGGCCGATGATTCTCTTTGACAAGACTGTGAAACTGTGTCCTCCTCTGTCATCTATAATATATTATATATTTTGGAAAATAAAATGTGAGGCAATGTAATCTTGCTTGTTAGATATGTTTACTTAGTAGCTAAATTATAAACTACTGTTGTGTGCACATATACATACTCACAACTGTCTACAGATTAATAAGTTATGAACAGAATTATGAGTAGAGTTTTTCCACAACATTCAAATAAGCGATTATGTAATAACTGTGGAAAGCTTACATCAATCAGGAACATCAATAGTTCAATTAAATAACAGTGATTACAAAATCTGAAAAAAAAATGAATTGAAGGTCAAACATACTTTGTGAGGACGCTTAACACATTTTGTGACCGTGTGACTGTCACTGCTCAAGATATACTTTTCCCCTTGGATTTTCTTATTCTACATATACTGTAAAGATACAAAATTCAATTTCAACCTTGTTGGCAAGTTTCAGATCTAAGTAACACAACTGGGAATGACCACAAGAGACTTACTTGGTCACTTGCTAAAGAGCAAGCAGACAGAGGGGTTCTGATTGCAATGGTTGACAGTTCTCTTGAGCACTGCTTTCTGATATTGTGTCCTTTCCAGACTTCTATAAATATATGGTACACTTAGACAGCAGCTGTGACCAAAGTACAAGAGATGCTATGTAATTCAAAGATATATTCTCTGTTATATATAATATCATCTGCATTTTAGGATCACAATGAGACAAATCAGAAATGTTCAGCTCTAGACTTTGAACTGGATTTCCAATGCTGGATTGTCATCTTTGGTTGGAATAAAATTGGTGTTGAATTACATTAAAAATTCATTTAAAAAACAGTAAATACAAATCGAGAAACAAAAACTGAATTCAAAAACTGATAGGCCACTGGGGTAAATGATTTCATCATTAAAATCAAACATTTAGACAGGCCTTATAGTGCACCAACATTCATTCAGATATATCAACACTGTTGTGCTGTTTTGCAATTAATGCTTAAATTAATTGCACATTGACATGAGTCAAAGTGCTTACACACATCAAGGCCTAAACATTCTTTGTGAGGATGCTTAACACATTTTGTGACAATGTGACTTGTGGGGACACTGCCCTAACTGAGAGTATTTTCCCAGCATCTATCTCATTCACACTCATTTGACCAAAACCTGCATATTGTACAGCTACAAAATTCAAAGTTGGCTATTTTCAGATCTAAGGAACACTTGTGAATGACCGCAAGAGGCTTACCTGATCACTTGCTGAGGAACAAGTAGATAGAACAGGTTCTGACAGGGATGGTGGCTGACTCTCTTTGGTGTTAATTGTGTCCTCCTTAACCTGTTTTTCAAATATGGAACACTGGCAAAGTATCTACGCAATTCATACACAGGCTTCCTATATACATAAGACTTCGAACATATTGCAGAAGACATATTACAACTTTTCAAAACTCTAACATGCACTGAGATATGCAAATGTAGTACTTCTTCACTGCTTGCACCCCTCAGTCAAAGTGCTTACACACATCAAGATCTAAACATTCTTTGTGAGGATGCTTAACACATTTTGTGACAATGTGACTTGTGGGGACACTGCCCTAACTGAGAGTATTTTCCCAGCATCTATCTCATTCACACTCATTTCACCAAAACCTGCAATATGTGGACTCCATGAGGTCATCAAATACAGCAAACATAACAGACAGGATATAATGTTTTGGAACTTCAAGTCTTGCTCAAGATATTCTTTTCCAATTTAAGTTCCTAATTCTATATATTGTAAAGCTACAAAATTCAAAGTTGGCTATTTTCAGATCTAAGGAACACTTGTGAATGATCGCAAGAGGCTTACCTGATCACTTGCTGAGGAACAAGTAGATAGAACAGGTTCTGACAGGGATGGTGGCTGACTCTCTTTGGTGTTACTCTTGGAAGTTGTATCCTGTCTACCCTGTTCAAATATGGCACATTGGCAAATTATCTACGCAATTCATACACAGGCTTCCTATATACATAACACTTCTAACATATTGGACCAAACATAAAGCAGAAGACATATTACAAATTTTGAAAACTCTAACATGCACTGAGATGTGCAAAAGTACTGTTTCTTCGCTGCTTGCACCCCTCAGTCAAAGTGCTTACACACATCAACATCTAAACATTTTTTATGAGGATGCTTAACACATTGTGTGAAAATGTGACTTGTGGGGACACTGCCCTAACTGAGAGTATTATCCCAGCATCTATCTCATTCACACTCATTTGACCAAAACCTGCATCGTGGGGACTCCATGAGGTCATCAAATACAGCAAACATAACAGACAAGATATAATGATTTGGAACTGCAAGTCTTGCTCAAGATATCCTTTTCCACTTTAAGTTTCTAATTCTATATAATGTACAGCTACAAAATTCAAAGTTGGCTATTTTCAGATCTAAGGAACACTTGTGAATGACCGCAAGAGGCTTAGCTGATCACTTGCTGAGGAACAAGTAGATAGAACAGGTTCTGACAGGAATGGTGGCTGACTCTCTTTGGTGTTACTCTTGGAAATTGTGTCCTCTCTAACCTGTTCAAATATGGCACACTGGCAAATTAACTAAGCAATTCATACACAGGGTTTCTATATACATAACACTTCTAACATATTGGACCAAACATAAAGCAGAAGACATATTATAACTTTTCAAAACCCTAACATGCACTGAGATATGCAAAAGTAGTGTTTCTTCGCTGCTTGCACCCCTCAGTCAAAGTGCTTACACACATCAAGATCTAAACATTCTTTGTGAGGATGCTTAACACATTTTGTGACAATGTGACTTGTGTGGACACTGCCCTAACTGAGAGTATTTTCCCAGCATCTATCTCATTCACACTCATTTGACCAAAACCTGCATCGTGGGGACTCCATGAGGTCATCAAATACAGCAAACATAACAGACAAGATATAATGTTTCGGAACTTCAAACCTTACACAAGATATACTTTTCCACGTTAAGTTTCTAATTCTATATATTGTAAAGCTACAAAATTCAAAGTTGGCTATTTTCAGATCTAAGGAACACTTGTGAATGACCGCAAGAGGCTTACCTGATCACTTGCTGAGGAACAAGTAGATAGAACAGGTTCTGACAGGGATGGTGGCTGACTCTCTTTGGTGTTACTCTTGGAAATTGTGTCCTCTCTAACCTGTTGAAATATGGAACATTGGCAAATAAACTCAGCAATGCATACACAGCCTTGCTATATACATAACACTTCTATCATACTGGACCAACATAAAGCAGAAGACATATTATAACTTTTCAAAACCCTAACATGCACTGAGATATGCAAAAGTAGTGTTTCTTCGCTGCTTGCACCCCTCAGTCAAAGTGCTTACACACATCAAGATCTAAACATTGTTTGTGAGGATGCTTAACAGATTTTGTGACAATGTGACTTGTGGGGACACTGCCCTAACTGAGAGTATTTTCCCAGCATCTATCTCATTCACACTCATTTGACCAAACCTTCATCAGGGGGACTCTGTGAGGTCATCAAATACAGCAAACATAACAGACAAGATGTAATGTTTTGGAACTTCAAACCTTACACAAGATATACTTTTCCACTTTACTTTCTAATTCTATATATACTGTAAAGCTACAAAATTCAAAGTTGGCTATTTTCAGATCTAAGTAACACTTGGGAATGACCACAAGAGACTTACTTGATCACTTGCTAAAGAGCAAGCAGACAGAGTGGTTCTGATTGCAATGGTTGACAGTTCTCTTGAGCACTGCTTTCTGATATTGTGTCCTTTCCAGTCTTCTGTAAATATACGGTCACTTGACAGCAGTATGACCAAAGTACAGAGATGCTATGTATTCAAAGTATATTCTCTGTTTATATAATACATCTGCATTTTAGGATCACATGGACAAATCAGAAATGTTCAGCTCAGACTTTGAACTGATTTCCAATGCTGATTGTCATCTTTGGTTGGAATAAAATGGTGTTGATTACATTAAAAATTCATTTAAAAAACAGTAAATACAAATCAAGAAACAAAAATTGAATTCAAAAACTGATAGGCCACTGGGGTAAATGATTTCATCATTAAAATCAAACATTTAGACAGGCCTTATAGTGCACCAACATTCATTCAGATATATCAAAACTGATTTGCTGTTTTGCAATTAATGCTTAAATTAATTGCACTTTGACATCAGTCAAAGTGCTTACACACATCAAGGCCTAAACATTCTTTGTAAGGACGCTTAACACATTTTGTGAAAATGTGACTTGTGGGGATATTGCCCTAACTGAGAGTATTTTCCCAGCATCTATCTCATTCACACTCATTTGACCAAACCTTCATCGGGGGGACTATGTGAGGTCATGAAATACAGCAAACGTAACAGACAAGATATAATGTTTTGGAACTTCAAACCTTACATAAGATATACTTTTCCATTTTATTTTCTAATTCCATGTATTGTAAAGCTACAAAATTCAAGGTTGGCTATTTTCAGATCTAAGGAACACTTGTGAATGACCGCAAGAGGCTTACCTGATCACTTGCTGAGGAACAAGTAGATAGAACAGGTTCTGACAGGGATGGTGGCTGACTCTCTTTGGTGTTACTCTTGGAAATTGTGTCCTCTCTAACCTGTTCAAATATGGAACACTGGCAAATTACCTAAGCAATTCATACACAGGCTTCCTATATATATGACACTTTTAACATATTGGACCAAACATAAAGCAGAAGACATGTTATAACTTCTCAAATCTCTAACATGCACTGAGATATGCAAATGTAGTGTTTCTTCGCTGCTTGCACCCCTCAGTCAAAGTGCTTACACACATCAAGATCTAAACATTGTTTGTGAGGACGCTTAACACATTTTGTGACAATGTGACTTGTGGGGACCCTGCACTAACTGAGAGTATTTTCTCAGCATCTATCTCATTCACACTCATTTGACCAAACCTTATTCTCTGTGAGGTCATCAAATACAGCAAACATAACAGACAAGATGTAATGTTTTGGAACTTCAAACCTTACACAAGATATACTTTTCCATTTTATTTTCTAATTCTATATATTGTACAGCTACAAAATTCAAAGTTGGCTATTTTCAGATCTAAGGAACACTTGTGAATGACCGCAAGAGGCTTACCTGATCACTTGCTGAGGAACAAGTAGATAGAACAGGTTCTGACAGGGATGGTGGCTGACTCTCTTTGGTGTTACTCTTGGAAATTGTGTCCTCTCTAACCTGTTCAAATATGGAACACTGGCAAATTACCTAAGCAATTCATACACAGGCTTCCTATATACATAACACTTTTAACATATTGGACCAAACATAAAGCAGAAGACATATTCTAACTTTTCAAATCTCTAACATGCACTGAGATATGCAAATGTAGTGTTTCTTCGCTGCTTGCACCTCTCAGTCAAAGTGCTTACACACATCAAGATCTAAACATTCATTGTGAGGATGCTTAACACATTTTGTGACAATGTGACTCGTGGGGACACTGCCCTAACTGAGAGTATTTTCCCAGCATCTATCTCATTCACACTCATTTGACCAAACCTTCATCGGGGGGACTATGTGAGGTCATCAAATACAGCAAACGTAACAGACAAGATATAATGTTTTGGAACTTCAAACCTTACATAAGATATACTTTTCCATTTTATTTTCTAATTCTATGTATTGTAAAGCTACAAAATTCAAGGTTGGCTATTTTCAGATCTAAGGAACACTTGTGAATGACCGCAAGAGGCTTACCTGATCACTTGCTGAGGAACAAGTAGATAGAACAGGTTCTGACAGGGATGGTGGCTGACTCTCTTTGGTGTTACCCTTGGAAATTGTGTCCTCTCTAACCTGTTCAAATATGGAACACTGGCAAATTAACTCAGCAATTCATACACAGCCTTGCTATATACATAACACTTCTATCATATTGGACCAACATAAAGCAGAAGACATATTACACATTTTCAAATCTCTAACATGCACTGAGATATGCAAATGTAGTACTTCTTCACTGCTTGCACCCCTCAGTCAAAGTGCTTACACACATCAAGATCTAAACATTGTTTGTGAGGACGCTTAACACATTTTGTGACAATGTGACTTGTGGGGACCCTGCACTAACTGAGAGTATTTTCTCAGCATCTATCTCATTCACACTCATTTGACCAAACCTTATTCTCTGTGAGGTCATCAAATACAGCAAACATAACAGACAAGATGTAATGTTTTGGAACTTCAAACCTTACACAAGATATACTTTTCCATTTTATTTTCTAATTCTATATATTGTACAGCTACAAAATTCAAAGTTGGCTATTTTCAGATCTAAGGAACACTTGTGAATGACCGCAAGAGGCTTACCTGATCACTTGCTGAGGAACAAGTAGATAGAACAGGTTCTGACAGGGATGGTGGCTGACTCTCTTTGGTGTTACTCTTGGAAATTGTGTCCTCTCTAACCTGTTCAAATATGGAACACTGGCAAATTACCTAAGCAATTCATACACAGGCTTCCTATATACATAACACTTTTAACATACTGGACCAAATATAAAGCAGAAGACGTGTTATAACTTTTCAAATCTCTAACATGCACTGAGATATGCAAATGTAGTGTTTCTTCGCTGCTTGCACCCCTCAGTCAAAGTGCTTACACACATCAAGATCTAAACATTCTTTGTGAGGACGCTTAACACATTTTGTGACCATGTGACTTGTGGGGACACTGTCGTAACTGAGAGTATTATCCCAGCATCTATCTCATTCACACTCATTTGAAAAAAACATGCATCTTGGGGACTCCATGAAGTCATCAATTACAGCAAACGTAACAGACAAGATATAATGTTTTGGAACTTGAAACCTTACACAAGATATACTTTTCCACTTTACTTTCTAATTCTATATATTGTACAGCTACAAAATTCAAAGTTGGCTATTTTCAGATCTAAGGAACACTTGTGAATGACCGCAAGAGGCTTACCTGATCACTTACTGAGGAACAAGTAGATAGAACAGGTTCTGACAGGGATGGTGGCTGACTCTCTTTGGTGTTACTCTTGGAAATTGTGTCCTCTCTAACCTGTTCAAATATGGCACACTGGCAAATTAACTAAGCAATGCATACACAGGCTTGCTATATACATAACACTTCTATCATATTGGACCAACATAAAGCAGAAGACATATTACAAATTTTCAAATCTCTAACATGCACTGAGATATGCAAATGTAGTGCTTCATCACTGCTTGAACCCCTCAGTCAAAGTGCTTACACACATCAAGATCTAAACATTCTTTGTGAGTTCGCTTAACACATTGTGTGAAAATGTGACTTGTGGGAACCCACACTAACTGAGAGTATTTTCCCAGCATCTATCTCATTCACATTCATTTGACCAAACCTTCATCGTGGGGACTCCATGAGGTCTTCAAATACAGCAAACATAACAGACAAGATATAATGTTTTGGAACTTCAAACCTTACATTAGATATACTTTTCCATTTTATTTTCTAATTCTATATATTGTACAGCTACAAAATTCAAAGTTGGCTATTTTCAGATCTAAGGAACACTTGTGAATGACCGCAAGAGGCTTACCTGATCACTTGCTGAGGAACAAGTAGATAGAACAGGTTCTGACAGGGATGGTGGCTGACTCTCTTTGGTGTTACTCTTGGAAATTGTGTCCTCTCTAACCTGTTCAAATATGGAACACTGGCAAATTACCTAAGCAATTCATACACAGTCTTCCTATATACATAACACTTTTAACATATTGGACCAAACATAAAGCAGAAGACATATTCTAACTTTTCAAATCTCTAACATGCACTGAGATATGCAAATGTAGTGTTTCTTCGCTGCTTGCACCCCTCAGTCAAAGTGCTTACACACATCAAGATCTAAACATTCTTTGTGAGTTCGCTTAACACATTGTGTGAAAATGTGACTTGTGGGAACCCACACTAACTGAGAGTATTTTCCCAGCATCTATCTCATTCACACTCATTTGACCAAACCTTCATCGGGGGGACTCTGTGAGGTCATCAAATACAGCAAACGTAACAGACAAGATGTAATGTTTTGGAATTTCAAGTCTTGCTCAAGATATTCTTTTCCAATTTAAGTTCCTAATTCTATATATTGTAAAGCTACAAAATTCAAAGTTGGCTATTTTCAGATCTAAGGAACACTTGTGAATGACCGCAAGAGGCTTACCTGATCCCTTGCTGAGGAACAAGTAGATAGAACAGGTTCTGACAGGGATGGTGGCTGACTCTCTTTGGTTTTACTCTTGGAAATTGTGTCCTCTCTAACCTGTTGAAATATGGAACATTGGCAAATAAACTCAGCAATGCATACACAGCCTTGCTATATACATAACACTTCTATCATACTGGACCAACATAAAGCAGAAGACATATTACAAATTTTGAAAACTCTAACATGCACTGAGATATGCAAATGTAGCGCTTTTTTGCTGCTTGAACCCTTCAGTCAAAGTGCTTACACACATCAACATCTAAACATTCTTTGTGAGGACGCTTAACACATTGTGTGAAAATGTGACTTGTGGGGACCCTGCACTAACTGAGAGTATTTTCCCAGCATCTATCTCATTCACACTCATTTGACCAAACCTTCATCGGGGGGACTCTGTGAGGTCATGAAATACAGCAAACGTAACAGACAAGATATAATGTTTTGGAACTTCAAACCTTACATAAGATATACTTTTCCATTTTATTTTCTAATTCTATATATTGTAAAGCTACAAAATTCAAAGTTGGCTATTTTCAGATCTAAGGAACACTTGTGAATGACCGCAAGAGGCTTACCTGATCACTTGCTGAGGAACAAGTAGATAGAACAGGTTCTGACAGGGATGGTGGCTGACTCTCTTTGGTTTTACTCTTGGAAATTGTGTCCTCTCTAACCTGTTGAAATATGGAACATTGGCAAATAAACTCAGCAATGCATACACAGCCTTGCTATATACATAACACTTCTATCATACTGGACCAAACATAAAGCAGAAGACGTGTTATAACTTTTCAAATCTCTAACATGCACTGAGATATGCAAATGTAGTGTTTCTTCGCTGCTTGCACCCCTCAGTCAAAGTGCTTACACACATCAACATCTAAACATTCTTTGTGAGGACGCTTAACACATTGTGTGAAAATGTGACTTGTGGGGACCCTGCACTAACTGAGAGTATTTTCCCAGCATCTATCTCATTCACACTCATTTGACCAAACCTTCATCGCGAGAACTCCATGAGGTCTTCAAATACAGCAAACATAACAGACAAAATGTATTGTTTTAGAACTTCAAACCTTACACAAGATATACTTTTCCACTTTACTTTCTAATTCTATATATTGTAAAGCTACAAAATTCAAAGTTGGCTATTTTCAGATCTAAGGAACACTTGTGAATGACCGCAAGAGGCTTACCTGATCACTTGCTGAGGAACAAGTAGATAGAACAGGGTCTGACAGGAATGGTGGCTCACTCTCTTTGGTGTTACTCTTGGAAATTGTGTCCTCTCTAACCTGTTCAAATATGGAACACTGGCAAATTACCTAAGCAATTCATACACAGTCTTCCTATATACATAACACTTCTATCATACTGGACCAAACATAAAGCAGAAGACGTGTTATAACTTTTCAAATCTCTAACATGCACTGAGATATGCAAATGTAGTGTTTCTTCGCTGCTTGCACCCCTCAGTCAAAGTGCTTACACACATCAACATCTAAACATTCTTTGTGAGGACGCTTAACACATTGTGTGAAAATGTGACTTGTGGGGACCCTGCACTAACTGAGAGTATTTTCCCAGCATCTATCTCATTCACACTCATTTGACCAAACCTTCATCGCGAGAACTCCATGAGGTCTTCAAATACAGCAAACATAACAGACAAAATGTATTGTTTTAGAACTTCAAACCTTACACAAGATATACTTTTCCACTTTACTTTCTAATTCTATATATTGTACAGCTACAAAATTCAAAGTTGGGACTCTGTGAGGTCATCAAATACAACAAACATAACAGACTAGATATAATGTTTTGGAACTTCAAACCTCACACAAGATATACTTTTCCACTTTAAGTGTGGATCAGGCAAAGCAGAGCTGCTGGAGTTTTTAAACAGTATGTCTATGTATCTCTTATAATGGTACATTTGGACATTCAGCACTTAATTGGCTGACAAAGTGGTCAACATTAGTGGTAAACTAGTTCCATGTTAGTTGAGTTTAGCAGTTGTGATGTCACAACATAACGTTCCCTGATACCGCATGGATTCTACAGACCAAGCTGGCCAACACTGTGGGCAACCAGCACTGTACACAATTTTGAATCTTAAATTTAAAATCAGGTAAACGTGAAATCTTACAGCTTGCTTATGTCAACATAAGGGGAAAAAAATTCTACTACTCTTAGTAAAAAGTTCTAACTGCCAAAACAAATTACACAGGTTATTATATCGTAGGTTGCATTTTTACAGTGAAGATCATAGTAAATACAGTGACTAATTTCTGTATCATTTACATATATTATGATACAATGACTGTACCTGTAGAACAGGTGTGCTCTATCGCTTAGCAACCAACAATATACATATTTAATGTAGTGAGTGATGCATCCCTTTTTTGAATAATTTTGAATAAATTTGAATAATTTACAGTGATGATTTATAACATATATTTACATTTTGTTACTCAAATGATCCAAAAAGAATCACAACATGTTTCCTTTCAGGAAGCTTTTTTTTTGCGTGAGAGAGAACGAGGAGCCACACTTCACAGTCGGCCTGTGCAGTACCTGTGCAGTACCAGGACAAGAAGAAGAGCAAAAGACCCAGATTTACTCTGCAGAACTTCAATGACGTCTTCTACGTGGAACCGGATGACCAAAACAATGGAGCTCTCAAACTCAGAAAGGTGACTTTACTTTTTTAAAAACTACAAACTACGACAGAATTACAGACTAAAACCTCATTCAGATTATTTAAACATACAGTGACAAAGTGGGGCGATTAATATGAATTTGTAGAGGTGCCGATAATCGAAATACTCAGACTCTGCCCACAAATGAGTTTTTTTCCATAGCTACTGTTGCAAAACTGGTAAAAATCCCAATCAGTCCCACTCATCTTTTTTTAAATACATAAATTACACAAGAACAACCCAGCATGACCTTTAACAAACATACAAAAATATTATAACATCTGAAATGAATAACCGGCTCTAAATGTAGGTATTGTGATATAAACTGAGTCTGTTCTACAGTTTCTCATTAGGTTGAATGAATAACTGACTCTAAATGTAGGTATTGTGATATAAACTGAGTCTGTTCTACAGTTTCTCATTAGGCTGAATGAATAACTGACTCTAAATGTAGGTATTGTGATATAAACTGAGTCTGTTCTACAGCTTCTCATTAGGCTGAATGAATAACTGGCTCTAAATGTAGGTGTGGTGATATAAACTGAGTCTGTTCTATAGTTTCTCATTAGGCTGAATGAATAACCGGCTCTAAATGTAGGTATTGTGGTATAAACTGAGTCTGTTCTACAGTTTCTCATTAGGTTGAATGAATAACTGACTCTAAATGTAGGTATTGTGATATAAACTGAGTCTGTTCTACAGTTTCTCATTAGGTTGAATGAATAACTGACTCTAAATGTAGGTATTGTGATATAAACTGAGTCTGTTCTACAGTTTCTCATTAGGCTGAATGAATAACTGACTCTAAATGTAGGTATTGTGATATAAACTGAGTCTGTTCTACAGCTTCTCATTAGGCTGAATGAATAACTGGCTCTAAATGTAGGTGTGGTGATATAAACTGAGTCTGTTCTATAGTTTCTCATTAGGCTGAATGAATAACTGACTCTAAATGTAGGTATTGTGATATAAACTGAGTCTGTTCTACAGTTTCTCATTAGGCTGAATGAATAACTGACTCTAAATGTAGGTATTGTGATATAAACTGAGTGTTCTACAGTTTCTCATTAGGTTGAATGAATAACCAACTCTAAATGTAGGTGTTGTGATATAAACTCAGTCACTCTTCACTTTCACATGAAACCTCCTGAAATCTACTACAGAACTGACTTTGTTAAGCTTAAATCCTCTAACAATTCTAAAATTTTTTGATTCTCATTGAATTTGATCTTGTTTATTTTTTTGTATTTCCAAATTGCACATTATACAGTGAATAAAACAGTTCAATCAGACTCTCTAAAGTGAATAACATCGTTCAATCAGACTCTCTAAAGTGAATAAAACAGTTCAATCAGACACTCTAAAATGAATGAAACAGTTCAGACACTCTAAAGTGAATAAAACAGTTCAATCAGACTCTCTAAAGTGAATAAAACAGTTCAATCAGACACTCTAAAGTGAATAAAACAGTTCAATCAGATGCTCTAGAGTGAATAAAACAGTTCAATCAGATGCTCTAGAGTGAATAAAACAGTTCATTCAGACGCTCTAAAGTGAATAAACCGTTCAATCAGACACTCTAAAGTGAATAAAACAGTTCAATCAGACGCTCTAAAGTGAATAAAACAGTTCAATCAGATGCTCTAGAGTGAATAAAACAGTTCAATCAGACTCTCTAAAGTGAATAAAACAGTTCAATCAGACTCTCTAAAGTGAATATAACTGTTCAATCAGACACTCTAAAGTGAATAAAACAGTTCAATCAGACTCTCTAAAGTGAATATAACTGTTCAATCAGACACTCTAAAGTGAATAAAACTGTTCAATCAGACTCTCTAAAGTGAATATAACTGTTCAATCAGACACTCTAAAGTGAATAAAACAGTTCAATCAGACACTCTAAAGTGAATAAAACAGTTCAATCAGACTCTCTAAAGTGAATAAACCATTCAATCAGACACTCTAAAGTGAATAAAACAGTTCAATCAGACACTCTAAAGTGAATAAAACGGTTCAGTCAGACACTCTACAGTGAATATATCTGTTCAATCAGACACTCTAAAGTGAATAAAACTGTTCAATCAGACTCTCTAAAGTGAATATAACTGTTCAATCAGACACTCTAAAGTGAATAAACCGTTCAATCAGACACTCTAGAGTGAATAGAACAGTTCAGTCAGACACTCTACAGTGAATAAAACAGTTCAATCAGACACTCTACAGTGAATAAAACAGTTCAATCAGACTCTCTAAAGTGAATATAACTGTTCAATGAGACACTCTAAAGTGAATAAAACAGTTCAATCAGACTCTCTAAAGTGAATAAAACAGTTCAATCAGACACTCTAAAGTGAATAAACCGTTCAATCAGACACTCTAAAGTGAATAAAACAGTTCAATCAGACGCACTAAAGTGAATAAAAGGGTTCAATCAGACGCTCTAAAGTGAATAAAACGGTTCAATCAGACGCTCTAGAGTGAATAAAACAGTTCAATCAGACACTCTAAAGTGAATAAAACGGTTCAATCAGACTCTCTACAGTGAATAAAACAGTTCAGACACTCTAAAGTGAATAAAACAGTTCAATCAGACACTCTACAGTGTATAAAACAGTTCAATCAGACTCTCTAAAGTGAATAAAACAGTTCAATCAGACACTCTAAAGTGAATAAAACAGTTCAATCAGACACTCTACAGTGAATAAAACAGTTCAATCAGACACTCTAAAGTGAATAAAACAGTTCAATCAGACTCTCTAAAGTGAATAAAACAGTTCAATCAGACGCTAAATAAAACAGTTCAATCAGACGGTTTTGGGAGGGGTAGATCTGTTTGTTTATGTCTGTGTTTGTTGTTGTTTTGGAATTGTAATTATGTTAATGACACATCCGTCCTGCCCCCCCGCAAACCCCTCCATTCCCACTAGACTCCTGTACTGTTTCTCTTTCTTTCTCTATTAGTAAAAATATAAGAACAAGAAAAGCCAGCATATTAAAAAAATAAAGTACACGTTTATAACATATCTTCAGAAAGTTGATTGTTTAATAATAATAATAATAACAATAATAATAATAACAACAACAACAACAATAATAATAATAATAATAATAATATCTAATTGAATGATCTTCACTCACTCTGTATATATGTTTATTATATTTATACTTGCATATCTATATCTTTTTGTAAACCACTATATCGTCCTTCTGAATTTATATATATATATATGTAAATACGAAAAGACTCTATTTTGCACTTCTGGTTAGATGCTAACTACATTTCAATGGCTCTGTACCTGTACTCTGCACAATGACAAAGTTGAATCTAATGTAATAATAATAATAATAATAATAATAATAATAATAATGTGCTTCATTCAGGTAATTTCTGTTAGGCAGTTTTCTAGGTGAGTGTGGGGTGGGTTTTTAGTAGATTTATTGCTAGAGCTTTAAAGATTAGAGCTTAAAGCTACAATCTATGTGACAGCATAGCAGATGTTTGGGAAGTATGTCCACTGAGAGTAACAAAGTGCTTTCTATTGGTCAGATATGATGGAAACCAATCCAGGGTGGTGCCCATAATGCCCAGATCATGCAGCCTTGATAGGAGGATTAAATGACCCACTGCGCTCAAATCAAGTAGCAGCAGGATGCTAAGAGCACCAGCATTTGCAAACATGAGGAGGTCATTTGTGACCTTTATTAAGGCAGTTTCTGTGCTATGGGAGGGATGGAATCCAGACTGATAGGTAGGACTGGAGTTGGCTGGCCACAGTTTGTTCAAGCACTTTGGACAGGAAAGGGATGTAAGAGATGGGCTGATAATTACTGAGATCTAATGGATCAAGACCAGGCTTTTAAATTGTGGGCATGATAGCAGCAGTCTGGTAAAGAGAGGGTACCTGTCCATGAGATTTGTGAGATGTGGGACCAGTGCAGAAAGACAAGTTTAGTTAGGTTGTTGGACGGAAGTCAAGAGAACAGGCTGTAGTTTTAGAAGTGATTATGATATCAGCAATGGAGGAAGAGTGGACAGTCAGAGAGGAAAGGGAAGAGGTACTTATTAGTAGAGGCTAGCAGTGAACTGTTGAGTCTAGCAATGTGTTGATGGTTGAGAAAAAATTATGGGAGTTTATATTAGCATCGTTAGTGAGACCAGAGACGTAGGCTGATTTAGCTGCATCCAAGGCATCTCTGTAAGCTGAAAGGTGTTGTTTGTAAGTTTCTGCATGAACAGAGAGCTTAGTTTTCCTGAAAAGCCTTTCCAGTTGGCCACCAATTTGCTTCATGGTGTGAAGTTCACTGGTATACCAGAGCGCGGAAGTGAAGAAGTTAACAGTTTTAGTTTTTCAAGTTTTCTAGTGAAATGAGTGCAGTAAGCATTATAGCATGATCATCAAGAGATGAGGGAGCAGAAACAGCAGAGAGCAGAATCAGGGAGCAGATTTTGACCAATCATTGAATTTATTTTCTCTTAAAAGTAAAATGTTTAGCTTTCAATGATGAAAATGAACAAAGCGAAACAGACAAAGACCATTAAAAACAAACAATTAATGAACAGTCAGTGGTTTTGGTCACTGATTGTACTTTTTCTCACAGCGTTTGCTGCTTTAGTCTCAGTAAAAGAGAAGAATGAAGTCACTAATGAAGATAAAGACTCTCCTACCTGACGAAGCTCCTCCAGCTGAGCTGGTTTCTGTTTTAATTCAGAGAGAAAAATATCAGTCAGTTTAAACTCCAGCTGCTCTCCCAGCTCAGCACAGCTCAGCTCAGTGTGAACCTGTATGAGCTCTGAGTCCAGGTCAGTGCAGCAGGCAGCAAAATGAGCCACTCCTCTGGACACTTCCTGTCATTATATGACTCACTGTTATCTACAAACATGGACTAAAGTACGTTAGCGAAAAAGAACAGCAGTAACGATCTTGGTAGAAAAGTGTTGTATGTATGGATGGATGGACAGACAGATAGACGGTTAGACATATGTACAGAGAGATAGACTGAGGTATGATAAACGGACAGATGTGTCAGAGACTCTCAGTGCTGGGCTCGGCTGATCAGGCTGGAGTGAGTCAGTTTAGTGGGATCAGTTTAAAACTGGTCTGTGGAGAAGCCTCAACTGCAGCTAGTGCCAAATGATCCGGCCTATCAGGATTCAGAACTACAGCATCATCATAACTCCTGACCCCTGATAAGTTTGAGATGTTTGAACAGAGAGTGTGAGGTGAGGAAGGCAGCTACTGAGGTAAATAAAAAGAGGGATCATAAAAAACTGATATTAAACAAATTAAATCAGACAACAAAATGTAATTTGAGTTCAAACTTTTGCATATGGCTGTATAAATATGCCAGCAATGAACAGTATTTGAAAATAGTAAAATAATTCTACCTTCTGCACATTCAGTTCTACAAAGTTTTGTTTAGCCAACTTAAATTCAAATGCTGTGCAATCTTGGTGTCCAAAGAGCTTCATTCATTATTGGAACATTTATTATTGGAACAAGTCCAGGTTAACATATTTCTTTTTTGTGTCTAGAAATGAGCACTAAGATGTAATCTCACTGTTATTCGCAGTGTATATATACACAACCCCATTTCCAAAAAAGTTAGGACACACACAAAATGTAAATAAAAGCAAAATGCAATGATGTGCAAATCATTTAAAGCATATATTTCATTGAAAATAATACAAAGACAACATATCAAATGTTGAAACTGAGAAATTTTATTGTTTATTAAAAAAACATTTGCCCATTTTGAATTTGATGCCAACAACACATTCCAAAAAAGTTGGGACGGGGGAACAAATGGCTGGTAAAGTTGTGTAATGCTAAAAAAACACCTGGTGGTTGATTGGCAACAAGTCAGTAACATGATTTGGTATAAAAGATAATCTCAGAGAGGCGGAGTCTTTCAGAAGTAAAGATGAGGAGGGGTTCACCACTCTGTGAAAGACTGCACCATCAAATAGAGGAACAATTCAAGAAAAACGTTTCTCAACATAAAATAGTAAAGAACTTTTGCTTTTCATCATCTACAGTACATAATATCATTAAAAGATGAATTTATATTTTGCCGTTTGTGACAAACTAACTTATATATAATTGGCTGTTTTGTAGGTGTTCACCCCTGCTTTTAAAATAGAGTAACACTGTTCATGATAAAAAGTAACATGAAGTAAAGGCTACAGTAAACTACACAGAGGTGTTGGGCTTGGTCTGTTTTGGTCTGGTTTGGTCTGTTCTGGTCAGTGGGCAGGTATATGACCGATTAAACAAGTCCAGCAGCCTACAACCATCTTGTTGTACTCTGGCCTTAGTGTAGCTGGGGCACCCCCTGCTGCAAGCAATCAGTGGACTCCAAGCTGTGGTCCTAGTGGTCCTAGTCCTTGGTGGTTGCGCCAGCCTCGTCTTTTCGTACACCGGGAGACGCCATTCTCACGCCAGCCCCACATGATCCCTGGGAATGCCAGCGCCGCAGAGGGCCTTGCAGACCCTCACCGCCACCCCAGCTGATCTTCAACTCCTGCAACCATTTCACCGCCCTCAGTTCACCACCTACGCCTTCACCTACGTCTCGGGCCTCAATGCCCACCCCAGTGCCTTGGCCCTCTACACAGGACTCAGTTTATGTTATCTGTAGCTCTGTTGTCGGCCACGTTAACGTAAAAGGTATAAACAGCCATGCCACTGTCTCGTTTTCCAGGTACACGTGTTTTAGACATAGCCAAGTGTCTCCCCTCGGCTGTCAACAGATGCAATGCCTTTGGGACCGTGGTTATCCATATCGGGACCAACGACATCACTGACCGACGTAGTGAGGTCCTGAAGGACCACTACCAGATGCTACTGGACACCGCCAGGAAGAAGACGGACTCCAGGATCGTCATCTCTGGACCTCTTCCCACTTACAGGAGGGGATCCAAGCGGTTCAGCAGGCTCTTCCCGCTGCAGTACTGGCTCCGCGGCTGGTGCGCCCTTAACGGCTTGGGCTACGTAGACAACTGGTCCTCGTTTTGGGAACAGCCAGCACTCTACTGGAGGGATGGGCTTCACCCTAATCATCTGGGATCTGTTGTTCTCTCATGGAACACTGAGAGGGCCATCCGCTGACTTCAGAGTGAAGGCCACGTAAGTAGCACCAAAAATAGAAACGCTACAGCTGATAATGCTAGCGTTACTGCTGAAAATAAGCCAATTGCTAGCACTTATACTATAAATAAGGCAAATGCTAATAAAAATACTTATTCTATAAATACAAATGCTCATATCGCAAACTGCCTTGAGACGCCACATAGGTCCCTCCCAATAGAGGCTGTGTCTGTTTCCCAAATAAAACAAAGCATCAAAAAGCCTCAAAAAGTTTGCAGTGACCGAACCTTTGGTCTAAAACTAGGACTGCTCAACATAAAGATCTCTTACATGTAAAGGCGTCGTTGTAAATGAAATTATAACCGATCATGATTTTGATGCTCTGTGCCTCACAGAAACGTGGATTAGAGCCCGATGAATACTTCAGTCTAAATGAAGCCTCCCCCAGGCTATGCGCACAGCCCCCATTTAAGCGGCCAGGGTGGAGGTATAGCAACCATCCATACTAAAGCTTTAGGCGTGAGCCAGAAAGCAGACTATACATTCTCTTCTTTTGAAGTTCTTTTACTTAATATACTTGATCGAGTAAAAAATAAAATTCCTTTTCACTAATTACAGTTTACAGACTGCCAGGGCCGTATTCTCAGTTCTTACAGGAATTCTCTGAGTTTCTATCAAGTTTAATAATGTTTTCAAGTGAAATAATAATAGTCTGAGATTTTAACATCCACTTTGAGAATCCCAAGATGCACTAAGTAAGGAATTTATATCCATCAAAGACTCAGTAGGTTTCACCCAAAATATAAAGGGGCCCACACACTACCACAACTACACTGTAGACTTAATACTGACCTTTGGTGTAGACATAGATAACTTAGCCATTCTCCCCCAGAGCACAGCAGTCTCAGATCATTACCTAATCTCATACGAAATTTACTTTAGTGCTAATGTGTGTTCTTCACTATGCTATCATGTTAAGCGGACTATAACTTCCTCCACAGCTGGCAGCTTTATCAGAAACCTTCCTCAACTATCAGCTTCTGTCAGCTGTCCATCTAATCCTACCGAGTTAGATATTATGACCTTAGAGGATACTTTTTGATCTACTCTAGATAGTGTGGCTCCATTAAAGGTAAAAAAGTAAGGCAGAAAAAGCGGCCCCATGGTATAATGATCATACTCGAGCTTTAAAACAGACTGCCAGACAACTAGAGCGACAATGGCGCCTGACTAAGCTAGAAGTGTTCCAGTCCACCTGGAAGGAGAGCCTTATAGACTACAGAAGAGCACTTGCTACAGAATAATCTTCCTGTTAATGTTCAGGACTCAGACACAGCCTCAGTCTTTAAGTCTAGGCTAAAAACTTACTTATATAGTCAAGCCTTTGGTAATTAGTCTTCCCTGTCAGGTCTAGACCTGCTGGAGTCTCTGCTGCTCCATTAACACTGTAATCTGTGATCAGTCATTCATTACAGAACTGACTCTCTGTCTGTTTCCTTTTATTGCCGTGTTGAACAGCTGCCCATCCTGTGCGTCTGATGCTGTTGCCTCTTCTGCCTTGATTGGGTGCCACTGCTCGCCAGCCTTCTGTACCGGCTTGACCACCATTGAGTTTCATGCTGTACAACACTGTGCAATCCTCACCCTCAGATGCTGCTGCTGCCACTTCATAATCATAAACTAATCAAATTAACTATTGCTTCACCTGTTTTCCCCGTTTTGTACTATAATACAAACAATGTTTGCCATCCGATGTCGACCAGAGGAGGACAGGTTCCCCTTCTGAGTCTTGGTTCCTCTCAAGGTTTCTTCCTCCTACTCTAAGGGAGTTTTTATTGCCACTTTCGCCACTGGTGACGCTCATGGGGGCTCGGACCCGGATTTTCTTTCTGTAATGCTGATTTTTCTGTAAAGCTGCTTTGTGACAACACCTGTTGTAAAAAGCGTTATATAAATAAACTTTGCTTGCGACATCTGTCCTATGTGTCTGGTTGTGAAGTTATATGAAGTCTTATGTGTCATTAATTAAATTTAAATTTACCAAGCTCAGCATTTTAATGCAGCTGGTTGTGAAGTTTAAGCTGAAACACCCTGTCTTTGCTGGTGCAGTGTGTCTGCAGTGTGTAGCTGATCTTACCCAGGATGGTGACGATACAGAGCAGGATGGCAATGAGGGCTGACCCCAGTGTGAGCATGGGCTTTAATGTAATTGGGCTGTCTGTCTTTCAGACACACCCATACTCGGATGTGTAACTGGTTGATGCTCTTCTGAATCTCTAGAATGTTTTCTTCTGAAGAATCAGTGCTGAAGTGTTGAGTCAACACAATGGTGGCAATTTTGTCTGCAAACGTCAGAGAAACACAATCAGCTGCATTTATTTATTTGTTAAGGTAAACATATCAGTGTTAGTCAACTAGCTCATGTCCAACCCCAAACAGTTCAAATCAACGATATATTAAACCAGTTCTGTTTGTAGTTCTACAGTTACAGACTGTAGTCCATCTGTTTCCCTGCATAGTTTGTTAGCCCCATTTTACCCTGTTCTTCAGTGGTCAGAACAGGGTAACAAATCACTTTAGAGCAACTGAGACTGAACCAGCAGCATTCAGACTTAGCATCTCTGTAGCCTTGTGGCTAATGTACCAATATACAACACTTAGCATCACGCTAACTGCTTAAAAAATAGTTGAACTCTTTGAAAATCTGCAGTTGTTATTGTTTTGCTATACATTTGATTAAATATTTATTAGACATACTTAGCAATTACATTAATAACTACACAAAACATAATATTTCACATCTACATCCAATTTCTGTGTATGGACAGGATCGAGTCTGGCAAGCGAAATCATCTCACGTCTGGTCAAAATAATTAATGTTGCCCATTTTTTTGTGATTTCTTTTTCATGTATTTAAAAAAACAAAATCTGTCCTTTACAAGTGTTACACACTCAGTTTTCCAACAGTAGACATGTTCAGTCAGAACGTGTTCAGTGTCTGAAGTTTGCTTCTTTAGTTTTAACACTGGAGCTGTGAGGCTAATGTAGCTAACAAGTAATGGAAACATGCACCTGCCAGTTAGCATGGTGCTAACTCATCAAACATAAATCATCACACACTTTTCATTAATGTTGATTATGTGTTTTCTGACACTGTATAACTCACCATTATCAATAAACGTGGACTGAAGTGTGGCCATCAGTGCACAGACCTGAGCCAGTTCTAGTGCCAGCTGTGTTAAACCGGACTAAAATACTGTCTAACAAGCTAAACCGGGGAGATTTAGAGAAACGCCCACTTTGATAGGAACAGGCTGTTTGACTGACTTGCAAAACGACCAATCAGCGACCATTTAGCACAATATGTGTGAAACTAAAACAAAGCTACATGGTAAACCACCATCAATTTGTTACTTTTTATTTCTTTAGAGTTTTGATTTAGTTAAGTAGGCGGAGCTTCCCAGCATTTCTGTTGATGATTCTGGTTGTTTTTAAGTGAATGTTTATGTTGTGCTCTCATCAGCAGAGTAAAACATAGCTTAAATGTTATGAGTGAGCAGTTGGGCACTTACTCATGATGTATTTCTGATTTTTAGTTGCCTCGAACTGTTGTAAAAATAACTCATGTAATTTTGAGTAGTAATTTCTTAATAAGAGGTGAATTACATTCAGGACTTCAAAACATTTGTGTTGCTTTCCTAAACAACTTAATTACTATGCAGTTAAAATATGGGTGTGTCTAAGCCTAAAGACATCTGGTCTTTGATCTTATGAACTTAAAGTAATTGAAGTAATCAGTTTTCTTTATATTTCGTTGTGCCTAATTATGCAGGCTGTATGACATACAGTGTAAAATTAGTGGTAACACTTCACTGTAGGGCAGTGTTCATCAGAAACCAACAGAAGGTTTATTCAAGTTGTCATGATGTAAGAACATCATTATAACTGGAGTAAACTTACATAAACATATGTAAGACTGAAGACTCCATCGTCTCTGTGAGCGACAAGAATCTGCATGTTTTTCTCGTGATCGGCTGCTTCACAGCTCTTTAGAATGACTTCATTCATTTTAACTGTTTTACTGTTACCACTTTATGTTGTTTATATATGATTTAATGATTCTACTTTATTTAGATTATTCATTCATTCATGCGAGATTTCTCTTCCCATGTGTTTGGGCCCCCTCCTGTCTGCAATGGTCTGGTTTTCTGTCCGCTCCGGCACACAATACGGGAAAATTAGTCCTGCGCCGCAAGATATTGTGGTCGGTCCAGCAGGAATCCACAAGAGTGCAGACCTCTAGTGTGAGCTTGCCGGTAGGCGGGCAGTAAGGACTGTGTTACGAGATTGAGTCATCCTGTAAAAAAGGAAAAGGGCTGGAATTCCAACATGGCGTTTCAGGCAGCTGAGAAAAGTGGGTTCTGTGGGAGAGAGTTTCTCCCTCTGGAGGGAACACTGAGCTTTGGGACTTTACAGAATGTTTACTTGCACAAAAAGATACAACAAACTAAAGAGAAACAACAGAAAAGCATAATAGTCTCCTTTAAGGGCTTCAGAAAAGCCCTTGGCTTACTTTGGTTTACCCAGCCTGTTGTGGTGAGCTACATTATATTATCAGCATTATAATATCTGTAATATATCTGTAATATCTCAGCTGTGGAAGTCAACACATTAAACATAATTATGTGAGGGCAGCTTGAAGCATCTTTATTCTTCTGGAGATTTACACACACATTCACTGCAAGGCTCAATCTCCCGCCAAAGCAGCTCTCTTTCTGTGATTTTCAGTACTCACTCTAATCCAAGGTACATACTGCCACCTTGTGGTTAACAACCAAAATAGCATGTGTCTACTTTCTGAACAAAAGAGCAGTTTACTACAGATACAAAGTCGAATTTCACCCCAGAAAGTGTCATAACACAAACTAATGTCAGAAAACAGTCAATGTTATTTCAACTTGAGATCAAAACTAGGAAATGCAACTTATTACAAATAATGCCTATTGGAATAAGTGTTTATAAATGTTTATGTAGGTCTGATAAGATAAGATAAGATAAGATAATCCTTTATTAATCCCACAACGGGGAAATTTGCGGTGTTACAGCAGCACAGAAGACAGAGTAGCAGGAAATATACAAACAATATTTAAATAGAATAAACAATAAAAGTATAAAGATATATATGTATATGTACAAAGATTATAAGAAAAAATATACAAAGTATTAAATTTAAATTTAGAAATGTAGAAATGTATGTATTGTAGTGAGTATTGCACAGTGAATAAAATAGCAAATAAATAAACAGTAAATAAATGGAGAAATATTGCACTTGACATAATTGCACATAATGGTGGTAAACATGTTGACCATGATCCGCAGTGAATATACTACGCATGGTGGATTGAGATATTGCACACAGTAAAGTGCTATGGCAGTGATGTTGATCACTTTAAGAAACATATTTTACGATGCACAATGAAAACTAGTGGTTCTATTGATTGTGGATTATAGCAGAAAACAAACAGTATATATAGAATATAGTTTACTTCATCCTGTAGTTGGTCCTGTCCGGGTCCCTGGCTGAGACGGAGCCGATGACTTTATTTCTAATCGGGCCCTCTTGGACATCAAAGGTATACTCCATCTTGCTGAAGACTGGTGGTTCATCAATATCAAGTACAGTGATGTACACGTAGGCAGTGGTCAGCATGGATCCCTGATTATCTGGAGACTGAGCAACGCCGTCTTCTCTGACCACCACTTTAAAGCAGTATGTTTGTCTGGTCTCATAGTCCAGGCTCTGGAGGAAATGAAATGTGAAAATATTGAATTTTTTTTGGATTTACACCATCTGGCAAAGGTGGACATACATTAATATTAAATCTGTGATTTAATGGGGTTTTGATTAAATACTAAACTTTAATAGTAAAGATTTGTTCATTAGTGGCCACGTGATTAAATGACAGTTTGTTATTTTGAAACTATATATATAGCTATTGATATAGCTAATATTTCTCATTTTGAGATTGCTGTTACTTAATGATAGGATTATTTAACTTCTTATAATAAGGTTGCAGTAATCTCAAAATGAGCAATATTAGATATATTTACTACTTTTAAGATAATTCTACTTGCCAAGATGTCACTCATTTGCAGTGTTAGCAGCTGTTAAAGGGACATGATCATTTCGGTTATTAAGTTACGGCACAATGAAAACTCAAATTTCACATGCAGCAAGAACTTTTAATACCTTATAATTTGCCTTTCATCTTTTGGTGGGATCATTAATATGGCTTAACACAAATAGTGTAGACGCAGATGTCTACACCACCAGGGGGCGATACAGCAGCAACATGATAACATCTGTGAAATCTTCAGGCAACAAGGCAGCAGGTTATGTGTTGGAATGCATCATTTCTACAATAGACTACAGCGCCCCCTAGAATTATTATCCTCCCTGGTAAAAATGAGCAATAAATGTGAGTCTTTGTCGTTTATGTATGAAAATTTAAAAAATGGTCAAATTGTACCAAAAAAAAAGTCATCGCTTGCCACAGTATCCAAGCTCTTCACACAAGTGTGGGTTTTTTACATTTAGAGTCGGTTTGTGAAAGTGTAGAACAGACTCAGTTTATATCACAATACCTACATTTAGAGTCAGTTATTCATTTAGCCTAATAAGAAATTGCAGAACAGACTCAGTTTATATCACAATACCTACATTTAGATCTAAACTATCATAAAACAGTGTCTCAGTCATCAGGCAGTGAATTCATAACCATTTCATGTAGTAACTTTCTGTGAGGGAGCTTTTAGAGGTGGATGTCTGGTTCCTATCACCACCACTGTGAACAGTTCTGACTCAGTAAGTTTCTCGTTTCACACCAAACCACTCTGAACGACTCTGTTTACATCCTAACCAGTTAATTATCCTGAATTCCTTTTTAAATCTGTTCAGCTGGATGGGATTTTTAGCAGAACACGTTTGTGGGCGGAGCCTGGAAAGGGTAATTTTTCATGTCACATTAGCCTCGTAGCTCCAGCGCTGAAAATAAAGAAGCGAACATCAAACACCAAACAGGTCCTGCTGGTCCACTACAGTAACTCTGGGGTGAATGTCGGTGTGATTTGGCTCCGCCCCTTTTCTTCTACAGCAGATTAGACAGTATCGGGAGATTTTAACAGAATCACAGCTCTGGAATGTTAACAGCTCTAGTGGAGCTTCACAGGATCAACTGCTCTAACCTGTTTATCATAATCTTCATCATAGAGCTCCATAATAATCATCTGCTCTCCTTCACTGCACTGTCAGCACCGACACTCAGCACAGGAGTCTGACCACTCTCCCTCCTTCACTCCTCCTTTCTTTCTCCTTCTCTCTCTTTCTTTACCTCCCTCTTTTTCTTTCCATCTTCCTTTTATCATCTTTTCTCCACCTCACTCTTGCCCTTTTAATTTATTCCATCCCTTCCACCTTTTCGTCCTTCTTTATTTCTCCACTACATTTTTCAACTTTTTTCTTATCCTTTCCTTTTATCCTGGCTATTCTCCACCTCACTGTTCTCTTCTTTTTGCCCATCTCTCTCTCTCTCGCTCTCTTCCACCTTTTCTTCTTCCCCACTTTCTTCTCTAATCCTTCTCTTGCCCGCTCCCTCTTACTCTCCATTATTCTTCCCTTTTTTCATTTTCATTCTCCACCCATTTCTTTCTTTTCCCCAGCACTTTCTCTTTATTCCACTTCACTTTTCTTTCTCTGTTTATCATATCTTGTTTACTCTCTCTCCAGCTTTTTCCCCTTTCTATTTTTCTTTCCCCCCTTTCTCTTCTGTGTTCTCTCCCTTCTTATCCCCCTCTATCTCCTTTCTCCATCTTTCTTTCTCCCCCTCCCTACTCTCTCCCTTTTCTCCTTTATCTCTCTTCATCTGTCTCTCCCTTTCTCTCCAACATTCTTTCTCTTCTTGTTCCCCCTTTCTTTATTCCCTTCTCTCCATGTTTCTCTCCACTTTCTTGTTTTACCACTATCTGTCTTTTTTTATTTCCCACTTTTCCACCTCTGTTTCTGCTCATCCTCAGTCTTTTCCCTGTTTCTTGTCCAACCAGCTCAGCTGGAGGAGCTTCGTCAGGTAGGAGAGTCTTTATCTTCATTAATGACTTCATTCTTCTCTTTTACTGAGACTGAAGCAGCAAACGCTGTGAGAAAAAGT
Source organism: Colossoma macropomum (assembly GCF_904425465.1). Classification (NCBI taxonomy): domain Eukaryota; kingdom Metazoa; phylum Chordata; class Actinopteri; order Characiformes; family Serrasalmidae; genus Colossoma; species Colossoma macropomum. Next base: position 46,891 of record NW_023495703.1, read on the forward strand.
ACAATCAGTAACCAAAACCACTGACCAAAACCACTAACCGTTCATTAATGGTTTCTTTTTAACGGTCTTCGTTATGTTGTTATACAATTGTTCATTTTTGAATCACTGAAAGTCTTTTTTTTTTATTTAAAAGAAGATAAACTCAGTGATTGATGAAAAAGTCAATTGTCTTTAGATATGTTATGAATGTATTCTTTGTTTTTTAGAATATGCTGGCTTTTCATGTTCTTATATTTTTACTAGTGGAGGAGGATTCTCCTGTTACTGAAACAAGTTGTCTGATGTTAAAACTTGTATTTAATTTAAAACTAGTCCTTAATCTCAGAGCAGACACCTTACAGCAGGAAAGTCACTAAGGTCATCAGTGCGATCCTCTACTGCCAGTGTTTGTCAATCGAGGCTGCAAGGCTATGTGCTTGATTTTATCCACCTGTTAGTAATGGGTGTGGCTGAAACACCTGAACTCAGTAATTAGGAGGAGTGTAGTTCCACACTGTGTGTTTATATCTGTGTGTATTTATATATGTCTATATATATATAATCACACACACACACACACACACACACACACACACAGGAGAGATAAAGTGAAAATGTACAAGGGTTGAGTGGGAATTGGGGAGGGGTTTGAAGTGCAGGATGGATGTATGATCAACGTAATTACCCACCATTGTGTTCCAACTTCCCCCCTCCAATAAGAACATTCTGCTAATGAGCTCACAGTGATCAGTCGTGTTCCTGTACGGAGAGACTGCAGCTGATCTGTGTTTAGTGTTTAGTTACTAGCTTGGCTGACTAGCAAAGCTGATCTAGTAGTGGTCACTCTGTGTGACCACTCTCAGTACTGCCCAGAGAAAAGTTTTATAGCTCAAATGTTGCTCAGGAGACGTGATGGTGATTCTCCTAAAATTCCTGTAGCATTATCAAAAGGATCAAAAGGAGTCATCAGTGATAAAGGAGAGGTGAGAGTTCAGCTACAGAAACACGTTATTATCTTCAAATCTGAGTTCAATGAGAGGCTTTACTGAGAAACGTGAGGCTACTGAGCCGGAGAGACATCTGAGCAGCAGGAGAAACTTCTGCTTTCTTGTGATTCTCCAGAAGAAACTACAGAGATAACAAGATCTTTTTTAGGTTTTTTTTCTCTGGTTAAACTCAGTAGGAGCAACTACAGCAAAGGAAAATGAGAGCTTTCAGAAAGGTTTTGTAGCCAAAGCCTTTAATGACAAAACTGATGTCATAAAAGATAAAAGCATGCATTAGAACTTCTCAGACCTCTCAGACCTTCAGAGAGATCATCACCAACCAAGAAGGTTGTGGGAAAAAACTTTTTTCTCTTCTTAAAGCTACAGGGTCACTGGCCTGGTCAGCCTCCCTCACTGTCTGGTTTAGAGTGATCAGTAATTGCTCTGTGGTTTTCTTCTCCAGAGGATGATCCACCCTGTCTGGAGGCAGAACTTTACTTTGGGCAGGTTTCCTGAGCCTGCAGTTCATCCTCAGTGCGGCTGAAGATGTTGTCCAGCACAGTCCGGTTCTTCACAGATAAAAGCGAGAATGGAGGTTTAACACATTGCTTGCTTTTGAGGAATTACAACCCCAAATTCTTCCACAGCTAATCGGACAGGTAAGAGCTTCTAAAGGAACAAAATTACACAGCGAATAATTCTGTCTTGACCAGAGAAATCATTTAAAATGTAGTTAATAGAACCGTTTTTCATTATGATGTTGATGTAAGGGTAACGCTTTACATTAAGGGTACATGACCTGTCATATTAACAACCATACAATTAAATTACTAATGCATTTACTAATGATGAATATGAAGGTAATAAAGGCTTTCTTCAACATCTTATTCATGCAATTTATACCAAAAAGGGTGCAGGGTTTGGATACAATGGGGACTAAGCTGGTGTGTTGTGTAAAAAGGGGTGGGGTAATTACTTCATCACCCTAAAGGGCCATAAAAAAGGACACAGCGAGATGATATTTGCATTGTGGTTGTTCGGGAACCATCTTGCCACTTAAAGCTCAATAAGAACTCAGCGGCTGAAGTCTTTTTATTCTTCTTATTCCTTTTTTATTCTGTTTTATCCTTTTTTACTTTTTGTTGATATTCTTTTATTCCTTTAATTCTTTTTAAATAAGTTAGACTACAGATAGTTTTAGGGCAACAGCACAGAACATATTAGAGATATTCATATATGTCTAGACTCGGGCAGAAGGGACAGCTCTTGGTCACAACAGTATTTTCATACCTCACATCTTTTTAGACTAACATAAAACATGCAGCTGTTATCTGTGGTGAAACAGAACAGATTTGCAGATGCTGTTATTACTGAATTTGATGTAGTAGCTATATGAAACATTTGGTTTGGTGCTTAACGTTATTTATTTACTGTAAACCTTTTTGATTTTAAGAGTAGTAATGTTCTAGTTAGGTTTGTGTTTCTCATGAACATTGTGTGATTCTATTAATATGTGATGTCAGGCACGTCTATTCTGTCTGGTTAAAAATTAGAAAGGTGTACGTGTTGATTTTAGGCTGTTTGGTTAATTTGTTATTCTGCCTTTTACAGGGACTTTTATTCTAAAGGGCTGTGTGTGTGCGGTGGCAGTGCATCACAGGGCCTAGTTGGGGGAGCACAAAAACGTGCATAGAACTAAGGATTCTTATGACCGCAGGAGAAAGGCACTGCACCTTCCCTATTACTTATTAACTCATTTCCAAGTTCAGTTCCGCAAGCATCTGGTTTCTGTTGAACTGTCACAGAATACCTCGCCATCATGCAGACGGCGGATCCGGAAGCCTTCCAGAAGGCTCTCACCAAACAGGGACAGCTCCTCGGACGCCACCAGCAAGTTTTATCAGGAGTTACTCAATCCCTAGAGTCACTGACCCATCAACAGGCTGAACAGCAGGCTCAGCTAGCTCAACTGGTTGCTAGTGTCCAGGGACTAACCGGCCAACTCCAAAGAATGAATCTCACTGAACAGACTGTAAGCACTGCGCCACTCCCAGTAGCAGCAGGAGCCTCTACGTCGGTTTTTCCAGTCAGCAAACCCGACAAATTTGAAGGTAATCCCGATAAATGTCGGGGTTTTTTGCTGCAATGTTCAGTCTTTTTTGAGAATTCGTCTCCTAGTTCAGATCAGGCCAAGATATCTTTTGTAATATCTCGTTTAGCGGGAAAGGCTTTGGAATAGGCTATAGCTAGCTGGACCAGCCTTCATAATATGTCATATGCTCAGTTTGTGAAGGAGTTCAAGTTGGTATTTGATCATCCATATGAAGGTAAAGTAAGTGGAGAACTATTGTCCCAATTACGCCAGGGACATCGTTCTGTGGTTGATTATTCTTTAGAGTTTAGAACTCTCGCTGCTAGCAGTGGGTGGAATGAGGCGGCTTTGCTCGTTATGTTCCACCAGGGACTAAACACGGACATATTGAACGAACTGGCTAGCAAAGATGAAAACCTGACATTGGATCAACTCATTACTCTAGCCATTAAGTTAGACCATCTCCTTCACTCCCGAAAAAGGAATCGGAACGAAAGAACCCATAGAAGTACACTGCCCCACGTAAAAGTTACACGAGAGCCCGTTGAACCCCCGGAACCAATGCAGTGTGACTCCTCCCACTTGTCTCAAGAGGAAAGAAGGCGCCGATTAGATAATCATCTTTGTCTATTGTGGCCAAGCGGGACATCAAGTGCGTGACTGCCGCACAAGACCTCCAAGATACAAGGGGCCGACCCCTGGTCAGCATGTGGAGTTCACTCCACGTGCTAATGTGGTGAGTGTTCCCACAAAGGGGTTGGTTTCCAAATTGGTGATGTTGCCTGTCATTATATACTTTCATCCCAATTCTCTTGTTGTTTCAACCCTATAATATCATGGGCAGAGCGTACAATCACACATTGGTCTGAGCACTGTCTCCAGACGTGCCTGGACACCCCTTCCATTTCCGTTTCTTCAACCTCGATAGAAAGCCCCAACTCTGACTCCACATTTGAAATTCCCCCTGAATATAGAGATTTGAGGGAAGTGTTTAACAAGAAAAATGCCACAAAATTACCTCCTCATAGGCCTTACGACTGTGCCACTGAACTTATAGAGAACCCTGTGCTGCCTAAAGCTAGAATATATCCCCTTACACAGGAGGAGCAAAAGGCACTAGATGTATATATACAAGAAGCACTTGACCAAGGTTTTATACGACCATCCACATCCCCTATAGCCTCTAGTTTTTTTTCATTAAAAAGAAGGATGGAGGCCTACGCCCCTGTATAGATTATAGAGCCCTGAACCAGATTTCTAAAGTGTATCCTTATCCCCTGCCACTCGTGCCCGTGGCGCTAGAACAACTTTAAGGGGCGAAATTCTTCACTAAGTTGGATCTTCGCAGTGCTTACAACTTAATCCGAATTAAAGAAGGGGATGAATGGAAAACCTCCTTTTTGACCACTTCGGGCTCTCTATCGCCCCTTCGGTCTTCCAGGCCTTCATCAATGACACCCTCAGAGACATGCTAGGACAGTTTGTAATAGCAAATCAAATCAAATCAAATTTATTTGTATAGCGCTTTTTACAACTGATGTTGTCACAAAGCAGCTTCACAGAAATCCGTTTAGAACAAAGTTTCAACATGAAATGTAAATCCTCCAGGTGAGCAAGCCAGGGGCGACAGTGGCAAGGAAAAACTCCCTCAGTTGAGGAAGAAACCTTGGGAGGAACCAAGGCTCACATGGGGGGACCCATCCTCCTCTGGTCAAACTACATACAAAATTATTATTCTACTAATATTAATAGTAATAGTAGTAATAGTTAGGAGACTTCAGTGTAGAGTGGGCAGCCAGTCCAAGGCAGGTGGCGGTGACTGGGTTGTGGGTAACTGGTCTGAAGCGGGTAGCCGGAGAGCTCTACAAACAATCATCCAGCAGTGTCCGGCCGGACAGGTGAGCAGTCGTTTTCTCGGAAGAAAGGTAGGGAAATGGAGTTAGTTTATTTCTGTATGGGTGTATGTATAGTAGTATGTAAAACATTTCCAGAGTGTGGCTAACGACTCCGGCAGATCTGACTATAACAGCTTAACTAAAAGGAGAGAACCAAAAGGGCACACAGACACGGGAGCACCCTGAAACAATCTGGCATTCCTCCGCTCCACCGTCCACAAACCTGAATGATCGCGTGTGAGCGGCGGGACGACAGCACCAGCGTCTCAGTTTACTATAATTCCCTGCGTCCATACCTCGAAGACATTCTAGTCTACTCCCCTACCTTTGAGTCCCATGTCCAACATGTCAGAGCAGTATTAGAATGGCTGTTAGAGAACAATTTGTTCCTCAAGGGAGAAAAATGTGAATTCCACCTACAGTCAGTGTCCTTCCTGGGGTACATCATCAGCGCTCAGGGTGTCATTATGGACGACCACAAGGTAGAGGCAGTTGTTCAATGGCCCACACCCAAGTCCGTGAAAGAAGTACAGAGATTTTTGGGGTTTGCGAATTTTTATCGCAGATTTATTAGGAACTTTAGCAGCATCGCGGCTCCACTCACCTCACTGCTTAAAGGAAGTCCTAAAAAGATCACTTGGACTGAAAGGGCCGAGAGAGCCTTCCAAGATCTTAAGGAAGCTTTTACCACAGCGCCCATTCTGAAGCATCCCGACCCCACACAACCTTTCATAGTAGAGGTGGATGCTTCAGAAACAGGAGTTGGAGCTGTATTATCTCAGCGGAATGGATCTCCTCTCAAATTGCACCCCATAGCATTTTTTTCTCACAAGCTATCACCTACAGAGAGGAACTATGGAATCGACGACCGAGAACTACTGGCAGTAAAGCTAGCACTGGAGGAATGGCGCCATTGGTTGGAAGGTGCCAATCATCCTTTCACCGTTCTGACAGACCATAAGAATTTGGAATATCTTCACACAGCCAAAAGACTCAATGCATGCCAAGCTCAATGGTCTCTTTTTTTCTCACGTTTCAGGTTCAGTATCACCTATCGGCCGGGCTCTCGTAATACCAAGGCTGACGCGCTGTCAAGGGTGCATCAAGAAATGGCAAACTCACAACTAGAGACACCGGAACGCATCCTTCCTCCTGAGGTAAACGTCTCCTCTATTCGATGGCAGATCGATGAGGAGATTGAAGCAGCTTTACCCCACGTCCAAGTACCCATCCAGTGTCCCTCTAGGTAAACTATATGTACCAGAACCTTTTAGAACCTCACTGATCACATGGGCTCATTCCTCGTTAACCTCCGGACACCCTGGGGAGACTCGAACTTACAAGCTACTGGCCAATAGGTATTGGTGGGAGTCAATGACCCAGGACATTCATTCCTTTGTGTCTTCCTGTTCCACATGTTCACATTCCAAATGCCTAAAGCATTACCAGCCGGCAAATTAATGCCCTTGCCCATACCCAACCGACCCTGGTCTCATATCGCTGTGGATTTTGTCACAGATTTACCTGAGTCACAAGGATTCACGACAGTTCTGACAGTTATAGACCGATTCTCTAGGGGAGTTCGTTTTATACCCTTTGCCACAATTCCCAGTGCCTTTCAGACTGCAGAGACATTGTTTCATTATGTATTTCGAATTTTCGGTATCCCGGAGGATATCGTTTCAGACAGGGGGCCTCAATTTACCTCCCAAGTATGGGCCGCCTTTTTCGAGCACATAGGGGTAGCCATCAGTCTGTCATCTAGATATCATCCGCAATCTAATGGGCAATGTGAGCGGGTAAATCAGGAAATGGGGAAGTTTTTGAGACTTTTCTGCCATGATAACCCCTCTGATTGGTCGAAGTTTTTAGTCTGGGCTGAAATAGCACAAAATTCATTGACTAGCTCTGCTACCGGACTGACTCCTTTCCAGTGTATTTTAGGTTACCAACCACCCCTAGCACCCTGGACTGGATCACAAACGGACGTTCCGGCAGTGGATGACTGGATGACGCATAGTGAATGGGTATGGGAGGAGACTCACCAGCACATTGAGACCATCCTCCAAAGGCAGAAAGAACAGGCCGACAGACACAGAGGACAAACCCCTGTCTTTCATCCTGGTGACAGAGTGTGGTTGGCCACGAAGGACTTTCGCCCTTCCGAGGGGAGTTGCCGTAAGCTTCAGCCTAAATACATTGGGCCATTCAAGATAATTAAACGTATCAATGATGTGACTTATAGGTTGGACTTAGCCCCACGTTTTAGAGTGTCTCGCTCATTCCATGTGTCTCTTCCTAAACCCGTTGTTACAGGGCCCTTGGATGAGGCAACACCAGACGTCATGCCACCACCACCGGAAGTGATAGATGGGGCCCCAGTCTACGCTGTCCGATGGCTGCTGGACTCCAGGAGACGGGGCGGGCTCCTTCAGTATCTGGTGGACTGGGAGGGCTATGGCCCCGAGGAACAATGCTGGGTGCCGGCCAAAGACGTGTTGGACCCTGGCCTCATCGCGGACTTTCATAGTCAGCACCCGGAGAAGCCAGCTCCTCGTCCCCGAGGCCGTCCACGTAGGAGGCTCACCAGTTCACGTCCCGCCCGTCTGAGAGATCGTCGCGGAGAGACTTCACCTATCCAGCGCCTCGGCAGCTCTGGTTCGGCCCCGGTTCGAGGATCCGGTGGTGAGAGTGGTTGTCGTCCTGGTTGTCCTCGTGCCGAGGCCCACCCGGACTCTTTGGGGGGGGTACTGTCACGCCTACGGCATGCTCTCATGAAACGGACTTCATCTCCCAGAATCCCATGGGAGATCATGTGACTCGGCTATCGAACGCGGACTCTGATTCCGACAAAGACTCCATTGCCCATGGTGCAGTAGGGGCTCACGTGACCAGTGACTCTCGCGAACGCTCCTATCAGCGCTCACAATCACCAGAATACTAACTGCTTTCACCTGTGTGTATTTTCAAGAGATAGGGAACTAGTAGTATATAAGCCCGGGCTTTAGTTAGATTTGTTGCGAGGTATTGTTCTGTTGAGACTTACTGAGCGTTTCTATTCTGATTATCCGACTTCCGTGTTTTTGACCACTGCTTTGTTTCACCCGTTTTTGTATTTTGTTACTTCCCTTTGGTACTGTTGCCTTTTCTGATTGATCTGTGTTTTTTAACCTTTTTGCCTGTTTCACGACGACGATTTTGCTCTGCCCTTTTTGTGCTGTTTGTTGTTGGTGACTAAAGTGTTCTCAACTTTCCATCAGCAAGCGTCTGGTTTCTGTTGAACTGTCACAAGTGGTAACTGTAGAATAAACCATTCCCTCATGAGGCTCTGTGTATCAACAGAGGAGTTGTTATATTATTAACATGAAAGATGAGTTAAAACTATGGTAACTGTCACAAATGAGGACTATTTGCAAAAAGATGTCAGTTTAAGTTTTTGAGGTAGGTAGGTTCTACCGGGTAGGTAGAAACAGACAAGGTAACAATATAAAATTAATCTAGAATTTTTTATTAAGTAACTTTATCTGGTGAAATCATCTCATTTTTACTGGTAGAAAATTGTGCTGTTTCAGGAAATTTCAAGATCATTTCACTTATTTAAAGAAACAAGCAAAATTATCTGCCTTTGCAATAAGAAAATTTAGCTAGATAAAATTTCTTAAAATAAGCAAACAATTCTCAAAAACAGGTCAAATAAACTTAATAACATTAACAATTCTCACAGCAGTGTTATAGGACATGTAACTGACTGGCTTAAACAAAATAATTAATAATTTTATACATATGTTGCTTAAACTTTTATCTTTTCCAGCTTTTAAACACCCGTGCAGACGCCAGTCCTCAGTTTAAAATCTCTGGAGAAGGAGTGGATGGAGTGAATGACCTGTTCACTGTGAATAAAGCTGGAGAGATCTTTGTTATGGCGACTCTGGATCGAGAGAAGAAAAGCTCCTACAAACTGAAAGCTCACATCTTTAACACCATCACCAAACGGCCCCTGGATGACGACATAGAATTCACTGTAAAAGTACAAGACATTAATGACCACGCGCCAGTCTTCTCTGAGACCTACACTGGATCCATCAGGGAGCGCTCATGCCGAGGTACAGGACCATCTCACTAAATCTCACTGAAGGTGTTTTCAGGCTGCTAACGGTTCATAGAGTTAAAGTTGCACCTTCTGCTACTTACTGTGTACATTTTCACTGAACTTCTACCTCAGCCATAAAACTCACTGTATCACTTCTGCACATATTGACTTTACTGTCAATTTTGACCTCACTCACTTTACATGCACCATCACATTTAAGTCACCAGGATGACATTTGAAGGGGGTCCTATGTAGCGCCCCTACTGGCTCACGCAGCCATAGCAGAGCAGCCACAGCAGAGCAGCCACACACAGAGACTCTGTGGCCACGCTACAGGAGACTTAAATCTGTAAATACATTGTGGAGCTCGATTTATTGTGTACATCTGTGTTTCTGGGCTGGGCTGAGAGTGAGACAGTGGGGATTTTGTGCCAACCATGAAGTACAATGGTATGGCGATTGGTGTCCTGGCTTAAACAACGCTGAGTGGCGGTTCTCCCCTGCTGCTGTGTTCTTGAATAAAGAGCATTTGCCTAAAGTGCAGCGTTTCCCGCATCATCATCTTCTTCTTCTTCTTCTTCACCGAAGCCACTAACAGAGAACACATGTCTTCATGTTAAAGCACAATTACTTGTTTATCTATTTACTGAATTTAACATGTAGGAATCATATTTTATGATTTATTTTTTCCTATATATTGATCTCTGCAAAAAATAGAAATCGATATTATTGATGAATCCTTTGAACCGTCAGCCTCCCTGGCTTTGTTTGGTGTGGTGTCACAAAATCTTATTTTATTTTAAGCCACGCCCCGACATTTGCACAATGGATTAGGGATGTATTGTATTTTATTAAGCTGGAGAAGTTTAGATACATGGTTAAGGGGTCAGCTGATAAGTTCACATCAACATGGCAAAAACAGACTCAAATACAAATTCATTGTTCATCTGCTTCACCCACAATCAGCTTCTGTCTTTGGTGTTCTTAACTAACAAGAGCTGCAGCACTGCTCTGCCTCAGGGTGGCACTGTAGCAGACTGGTTCACCCAGTCGGTCCTTCATAGTCTAGAAACTGTAACTCTGACCGGATTCCTCTGAAAAACTTTACAATGTGCTGCAGCAGATCTGTAAATCTGAAAACTCACCCAGAGTTTGGAGTGAAGAGTGACTGTTCCTCATTTCTTACACTGAAGACAGAAGAGGAGACGAGGAAGATCTCAGTTACTGTGAGGAAGAGTGCAGAACCGCACTAGAACAGAGACTTTACAGAACAACAACTGATAAAACAAACATTTTGTGGCCATTTAAGTATCAGTGCCACTGTATCTCGTTGCTGTCAGAACAAAACCTTGTATCTCCAATGGTAACTTTACTGTCAATGAAAGTCAATGCAACCTACCATATATATATATATATATATACGTAAAATGTGCGTACGTGTTTCCTCAGCAGGATCCACATTGTTCTTGTTTTAGGTGAAATCACTGTTCAGGATAACAAACTGGACCGTGAGACTCAAAGTCAGTATAAACTGATTGTTCATGCCTCAGACTTACCTGGCTCACCTGGAGGACTCAGTACAACCACCATAGTGACTATTAATATAAACGATATCAATGACAACATGGCAACCTTCAAAAAAGGTATGTGAGCTCTTATAATGGTGCATTCGGATATTTGCCTCCTTGTAGAATCTCACCCGAAACGTACTAAATCTAAATATATTGAAAATTAAATTACAAAATTAAGATGTTTACATTTTCCTAATGAAGTAATTGATGAGCTAGATTGTGTTTGACTACAACATTTTTGTTTCAAAAGTTACACAGGTTCTCATATCACAGGTCGGATAATTCACAATTATATTAATGGTAAATACATTAATGATACGTTAATTTCTGCAACATTGTATCATAATGTATGTAAATGACTACCTGTAGAACAGGTGGGCTCTATCGCTTAGCAACCAACAATACACATCTTTAATGCGGTGAGCCATGCGTCCCTGAACCAGTTACTGATCAACACTCAAACACAAACAACTGATCACAGCCATTTGGTGACGTGACAGTTTTCCGAAGACGTCTGAATGCCCCAAAAACATTAAATTTAACTTTGAATGTAAATATTTACATTTCATCAAATTCAAATGATCTAAAAAGAACCACAACTTGTTTCCTTTCAGGAATCTACAGCTTTAGCGCGAGAGAAAACGAGGAGCCACACTTCACAGTCGGCACGTTACCTGTGGTGGACCGGGACAAGAAGCGGAACAAAAGACCCGGATTTACTCTGCAGAACTTCAATGACGTCTTCTACATGGAACCAGATAAACAAAACAATGGAGCTCTCAAACTCAGAAAGGTGACTTTACTCATTTAAAAACTACAAACTACGACAGAATTACAGACTAAATCCTCATTCAGATTATTTAAACATGCAATTAAGTGAGTTAGTTCTAATCATTTTAGAGGGCGCTGGAGTCTATAATAGAAACAAGGTGTCCCAAAACATAGCCTGATGCCTTGTTGCCTAAAAATTTCATAGATGTTGTCATGCAGCCTCTGTACTGCCCCCTAGTGGTGTAGACGCCTGCGTCCACGTTATTCCTTTTAAAATTACATTATTTGACATTTTTATTAAGGAATACTGATATCTCTGAAAGATAAACAGCAACTTTTAAGGGACTAAAAGCTCATTCTGCATGTGAAATTTGAGTTTTTATCATGCCTCTGTTGACTAAAGCTTCATAACATAAATGATTATTTATCATCATCATCGTTAACCGCTTAGTCCAGATAGGGTCACGGTAGCAGTTGGGAGAGCTGAGAATCCCAGATGACCCTGTCCCCTGCAACTTCCTCCAGCTCATTCCCAGGGACCCCAAGCCGCTCCCAGACCAACTTGGAAATATAATCCCTCCAGCAGGTCCTAGGACGACCCCGGGGTCTTGTCCCGGTAGGCCGTGCCTGGTACACCTCCACCAGGAGGCGTCCAGGGGGCATCCGGATCAGATGCCCGAACCACCTCAGCTGGCTCCTTTCAATGCGGAGGAGTAGCGGCTCTACTCCGAGCTCCTCCCGGATGGCCGAGCTCCTCATCCTATCAAATAGAGTGTAGCCCGCCACCCTACGGAGAAAGCTAATTTCCGCCGCTTGTATTTGCGATCTCATTCTTTCTGACTTACTGCCGAGTATACGAACACAGCTCTCACTCCGGGAGTACAGAGATTGAATGGCCCGGAGTAGTAGCCCCGGCACCCCATACTCCCGGAGGACCTCCCACAAGATATCTCGGGGAACACGGTCGTAAGCCTTCTCCATATCCACAAAACACATGTAGACTGGGTTGGCAAACTCCCATGCCCCCTCAACAATCCGTGAGAGGGTGAATAGCTGGTCCATTGTTCCACGGCCGGGACGGAATCCGCATTGTTCCTCCTCAATCTGAGGTTCAACTATAGGTCAAAGTCTCCTTTCCAGCACCTTGGCATATACTTTCCCAGGGAGGCTGATCAGTGTGATACCCCAATAGTTGGCACACACCCTCCGGTCCCCTTTCTTAAAAATAGGGACCACCACCACCTGCAGAGGCGTGTCAGCCATGTCAGCCCCACAATATCCAGAGCCTTAAGCATCTCTGGATGAATCTCATCCACCCCCGGTGCCTTGCCACTGAAGAGCTTGCCAACTACCTCAGTGACCTCCACCAGGGAAATGGAGCTTGACACGCCAGAAGCCTCAGGCCCTGACTCCCGTGAGGGAGGCATGCCTCCCGGATTAAAGAGTTCCTGAAAGTGCTCCTTCCACCGCCCGACAATATCCTCATTTGAAGTCAGAGTTTCTGAGTCGCCACTGACCACTCCTGAGTTGCCGGACAGTTGTCCAGAACCTCCTTGAGGCTGACTGAAAGTCTTTTTCCATGGCTTCACCAAACTCGTCCCATGCCCTGGATTTTGCTTCTGCCACCTTTTTTGCCGGTCGGTACCTATCTGCTGAGTCGGGAGTCCTCCGGGCCATCCAGTCCCTAAAGGCCTCTTTCTTCAGCTTGACGGCCTCCCTCACCACCGGTGTCCACCAGGTGGTTCTTGGGTTACCGCCCTGACAGGCACCCACAAGCTTTTGGCCACAGCCATGCCTGGCAGCTTCCACAATGGAGGTTTTGAACAGGGTCCATTCAGACTCCATGTCTCCTACCTCCTGCCGGACATGAGAGAGCTCTCCCGGAGGTGGGAGTTTAAATCATTCCGAACAGGGGCCTCCGGCAGTCATTCCCAGCACACCCTCGCTATTCGCTTGGGCCTACCGGGTCTGACCATTAGTCTTCCCTGCCATCTGATCCAACTCACCACCAGGTGGTGATCAGTCGACAGCTCAGCACCCCTCTTCACCCGAGTGTCCAGAACATACGGTCCCGAGTAGATGAAACGACAACAAAGTCGATCATTGACCTTTCAGCCAAGGAGCTCTGGTACCACGTACACTTATGAACATCCTTGGGTTGGAACTTGGTGTTCGTTATGGACCATCCATGCCTAGCACACAAGTCCAATAACAATTCACCATTCGGGTTTAGATTGGGCAGGCCGTTCTTCCCAATCACACCTCTCCAGGTCTCCCAGTCATTGCCAACATGAGCATTGAAGTCTCCCAGTAAGACTATGGAGTCTGTAGATGGGACCCTTTCCAGAAACCCGCCCACTCGAGTATGGGGACATCTAGTGCAACCCCTGAGGGGGTTACTGTTAGGGATCATCCTGTGCCGCTGGTCGCCAGCAAGGGGCCCGTGCGACACAGTGGAAGAGCTGGTAGATCTGACTCCAAGTTGCAGAATCCCCAATGCTAATCAGCGCTGAACAAGCACACCTGCTGGGCTCAGCTTAAAAGCCCACACCAGCAACAGTTCACTGTTGCACCACTGTAGAGAGTACTTTAGACAGAGGTTTGTATTTGAGAAAAGAAAAGAAAATAAAAAAAAATAAATGTTTCTGTTGAGGATAAAAAGAAAAAAAATAAGTTGGACGCTAAAGAGACCTGAAAGTAACGCAGAAAGGAAAGCTGAACTGAGCTCTGATCTGTTATTAAATCACAGTGCTCTGTTCTTATAAGCACGAAACTAAAGTGTTTCTCCTCGTGAGGGAGAGTAGATTTGTATTCCCTTTTTTATAGCCTCTTGTTTGAGTATACTGACGTCTCCTTTATTTGCCCTTTCCCGCCATTATTTTCTCACAGATTTGTCCACATGTTCTATTGCTCTATTCCGTTCAGCCTCCATATGCCTTTTTCCTATACTTGCAGCCTTATAAACAAAATATTTTTTTATGCAACAAAAGTTAACACAATTTTACTGCTCTACACTTGCCCCCCCCGTAACAACAATATTAAGTATAGTTATGCCACTGTGACTAAAATGACTATTAATTTTTCTTTTCTGCCAATAAAATGAGAATTTTACTTTGCTACTAAAATTTTGAATTTAATCACAACATTAAATTACAGCTGATAACTGACACTAACTAAGAAGTTATTTATTTGTGTACTTGTATGAAATATTAACACATCACCTTTACCACATGGTGTAAATCCAAGAAAGTCCAATATTTTAACATTTATGTCGTAATTTCCTCCAGAGCCTGGACTATGAGACCATTTCAACTTACAGCGTTAAAGTGAAGGTCAGAGAAGACGGCGTGGCTCAGCCTCCAGATAATCAGGGATCCATGCTGACCACTGCCCAAGTGTACATCACTGTGCTTGATGTTGATGAACCACCGGTCTTCAGCAAGACTACCTACTCCTTTGATGTCCAAGAGGGCCCTATTACAAATAAAGTCATTGGCTCTGTCTCAGCCAGAGACCCGGACAGGACCAACTACAGGATGAAGTAAACTATATTCTATATACACTGTTTGTTTACTGCTATAATCCACAATCAGTAGAACCACTAGTTTTCATTGTAAATTGTAAAATGTTTTTTAAAGTGATAGTTTGGACAGAACCCCGTATCCCAAACAACCAGATGTTTATGTCTGAATTTGTCTTCATCAATCTGCTTTACTGTGGGTCAGTGTTCTTAAGGCTACATGACACCTGCTCATAAGCCCTTAATGACCATTAACACAGACCTACATAAACATTTATAAACACTAATTCCAACAGGCGTTATTTGTCCTAAACGTTGCAATTTCCAGTTTTGATGTCAAGCTGACATAACCTAGATTATTTTCTGACATTATTTTGTGTTACGACAATTTCTGAGGTGAAATTAGACTTTGTATCTCAGTGAACATCACAGTGACAGTGTAGCTCACCACAACAGGATGGGTGAACCAAAGTGAGCATTTTCTGAGGCCCTTAAAGGGAACCTATTATGCTTTTTGTTTTTTCTCTTTCCTTTAGTGTGTTGTATCTTTTTGTGCATGTAAACGTCTGCAAAGTCCCAAATCTCAGCGTTCCCCCCAGAGGGAGAAACTCTCTCCCACAGAATCCACTTTTCTCAGCTGCCTGAAACGCCTAGTTGGAATTCCAGCCCTTTTCCTTTGTTACAGTGTGACTCAATCTCGTAACACAGTCCTTGCTGTCTGCTTACCGACGAGTTTTGCCCCCTCACACAGAGAGCCACAGAGTAAAAGCTGACCGCTCTGAAACGTCCTGCTCCAGTCCAGCTCGCGAAGGTGGATCGGCTCCACCAGCTTGTTCTACCGGACTGACAGGATCAACTCTGGATCAAATTGATACAGCAGAACCGACGCTGTTGTAAGAACAGCTACAGCAATGTGGGGGCGGAACTTGTAGCAGGATGCTGCTCTGGTGGTTGATAAATCATAATAGAGTGAGCAAGCTGACCAATCAGAGCACACTAGGCTGATTGGGAGACGGGGCTTGAAGAAATAAGCTCTAACAGAGCGTTTCAGACAGTGGGTGAATAGAGATGAACAGTAGGAAGAAAATAATGTGTTTTTGGAACACTGAAATGCGTAAATCTGTCCCAAAACTAAAATTATAAACATTGAAAATGAGGATAATAGGGTGAACTTTTATAAGATTTAAGCTGTGTCACATCAGCATTGTCTCAGTGTGATATATTCTGAGCTACAGAGCTGTTGATGAATTTAATGTGATGTTCTTTTATCAGGTACTCCATCAGGGGGCTCAACTGTCCATTGGAAATAGATGAGAATCCCAGTAACTGCCAGTTATTTATTCAGCCTAATGAGAAACTGTAGAACCGACTCAGTTTGTATCACAATACCTACATTTAGAGCCGGTTATTCATTCAACTTAATGAGAAACTGTAGAACAGACTCAGTTTATATCACAATACCTACATTTAGAGTCGGTTATTCATTCAGTCTAATGAGAAACTGTAGAACAGACTCAGTTTATATCACAATACCTACATTTAGAGCCAGTTATTTGTACAAATCCATAAGACACAGCAGATTAAAGGGCTGATACACTATTTTATGTTTTCGTATTATAAACTGTAGAATCACAAACATCAGTATCTGCAGTAAAAATCGTCTCTTTGTATCTACAGGACTAAAAGGGTATACGATTGTCAAGATAAAGGTTCTGGACGTCAACGACAACCAGCCAGAACTGGTTGATATGAGCGATATTTACATCTGTGCAAACACTAAAAATGGAACGGTGAGAAATTCACAAAAATATTTCATCATATCATTACTACACAAAATTATATATCATTATACAAAAATTTACATGATTCTTCCCTTTACCACCAATGTGATCGATTAATCAACACTTTTGGCATCTGAAGTTCCTGCTTCTTTTGCTTCTGTTTTGAAGGGCACATATTCTACATTTGTCTTGTATTTTACTTTTTACTTCTGAGATCTGTTTATAATATTTGTGTTTTTTTTGTTCTAAATTATTATTTTTTATGACTATTTTCCAATCTCTCTTTATATATGTAGTTAACTTTCGTGACATCACAAAAACATTGAAATGAATGAATTGAAAACCAGGCTGTTTTTGCAGCTTAGTCTCCATATGTGGTCTGTATGGCCTGGAGAGTGAACAGTATGTTTTAAAATTATAATGTCTTCACTGATCGACTACATTTGGGGTAACAGGAGAGATTTAGGCCAAGCTATAATTTTATAAATCAATTTAAATCTATTTTTTCTTTGTTTTGCAGATCATTGGCCACCGACAGGGATGAAAACCCTGGACCATTCAGGTTCATTCTGGCAAAAAGGAATTCCGAATTCTCCCTCCATTACAACCAAAGTGGGGAACATTTTCAGTTAAAATACTGACAGACCTATTTAAATATGTATAAGCTACATAAATAAAACACATCTTCGCTGTTGTATCCCCAAATGGTAACTTCACAGAAAAGGAAAAAAACATTCTTAACTTTGAATGGAAGTTAATGGGAACTGTCAAGCATCCATCAAGCTCTCAGATGAACCCGGACTCCATCACATGACTGCTGAGCTTCCCTTGCACTCTGAGTCTCACTCAGACTCCATCCCCCAGAATCCTCTGGGAGATCACATGACTCCTGACCTTTCCTTGTGCTCCAGTCAGCACTCTAGATCTCCAGAATATTGATGTGTGTCACCTGTGTTATTGGTCATATGACTTTCTTAGTTCAGTTCATAAGCCCGGGCTTTAGTAGTAAATAGTTGTGAGGTATTGTATCCGTTTGCAGTCTACTGAGCATTATATCTATTGTCTGTATCCTGTTAATGACCATTGCTTTTCGTTTCTTTGACTCCGCCTTTTGCTCTTCCCTTTGGATTGTTCGCCAAGATATTCGGATTCCTGTTTTTTGACATTTTTTGCCTGTTTTTTGACAGTCTATTTTGTCTGACCCTTTTTGAACTTTTCGAGTGTGTTATGTTTGTCTGTGTGTATCTGCTGTGCCTTTTGGATTTGAGCCCTGCATGTTTTGTGACTACGACCTTGGACTCCACCAGTAAAGCCTCCTTTGTGTTCTCTAACCGCAAGTGTCTGACTCTTGTTGGCATGTTACAGAATACCTTGCCTAACATGCAGACGGCGGACCCGGAAGCTCTTCAAAAAGCTCTGAATGAACAAGGACAACTACTGGGCCGACATCAACAGGTCTTGTCCAGAGTAACACACTCACTAGAGTCACTAGCCCACCAGCAATCGGAACAGCAAGCTCAATTGGCACAACTAGTTGCTAGTGTTAAGGGGTTAACTAATCAAGTTCAGAGTATGAGCCTTGCTGAACCACAAGTTAGTATGGCTAACCCACTATCTCAAGCCGAGGCTTCACGCACAGTATTTCCAGTTAGTAAACCTGACAAATTTGAGGGTGATCCTGACAAATGCCATGGGTTCCTACTCCAGTGTTTAGTTTTTTTTGAAAATTCCCCAGTCAGCTCTGACCAAACCAAGAAATCTTTTATAGTGTCTCGTTTAGCAGATAAAGCACTTGAATGGGATACAGCCAGCTGGACTCACATTCATCGCGTCTCATATGCTCAGTTTATTACTGAATTCAAGACGTTTTTCGATCATCCATACGAAGGCAAGGTTTGTAGGGAATTACTTTCCAAGTTACGTCCTGGGAATCGCTCTGTAGTGGAATACTCTCTTGAGTTCCGTACACTAGCGGCTAGCAGTGGTTGGAATGAGGCAGCTCTCTTAGTAATGTTTCATCAAGGGCTCAATGCGGACATCTTAAACGAGCTTGCTTGTAAAGATGACGACCTGACCCTGGATCACCTTATCACTCTTGCTATCCGGCTGGATCATCTCCTACACCACTGCAACAGACCTACAGCCGAACAAAGCACCAGAAGGACGCTTACTAGAGCGAGAGTCACCCAAGAACCAGCCGAGACAACCGAACCCATGCAGTGTGACTCGTCCCGTTTATCCCAAGAGGAGAGACTGCATCGGCTGAGAAACCATCTGTGCTTGTACTGCGGTAATGCTGGACATCAACTTCATGACTGCAGAGCCAGACCACAAAAAATAGGGTGCCGACCCTTAGTCCACGTGCTAATGTGGTGAGTGTTCCCACAAAGGGGTTGGTTTTGAAGTCTTTTCTGTTGCCTGTCACTATACTGTCATCACCAATCTGTTGTCCTTTCAGCTCTAATAGGTTCTGGTGCGGGGGAAAACTTCGTTCATGCCCGTCTGATGGAGCAGCTTAAAATTCCAGTTGAGACCATGAAGGCAGCATTGAAGGTGGCTGCATTGGATAGAGGACCAGTAGGCATGAGGACAATATCCAAGATGACAAAACCCTTGCCACTGCAGACCAGAGCTCTCAACAAAGAGACTTTATCTTTCTTAGTTCTCGAGCAATCCAAATTCAAGTTGATATTGGGTCTCCCCTGGCTAGAAAAACATAACCCTTCCGTTTCCTGGTCCAAGCACACTATCTTAAAATGGCCTGACTTTTGTGTGTTACACAACCTTCAGTATCAGCCTTGTCAACCTCTGTAGAGAGCCCTAATGCAGATACTACAGTTCAAGTCCCTTCCAAATACGTAGACTTAAAAGAGGTCTTTAACAAGAAAAATGCTACCAAGCTGCCCCCACATAGAACATAAGACTGTGCTATAGAACTCATAGAAAACCCAGGTTTCCCAAGTCTAGAGTATATCCCCTGACCCAAGAAGAACAAAAAGCCATGGATGTTTATATCCAAGAAGCCCTAGAACAGGGATTTATCAGATCCTCAACTTCTCCCATTGCATCTAGCTTTTTCTTTATCAAGAAAAAAGACGGTGGCTTACGCCCATGTATCGACTATCACGCGCTCAACCAGATCACAAAGGCTTATTCTTATCCTCTTCCCCTGGTTCCAGTAGCATTAGAACAATTACAAGGGGCCAAGTACTTCACAAAACTAGATCTCAGGAGTGCTTACAATTTAATCAGAATCAAAGAAGAGGATGAATGGAAGATTGCTTTTATGACCACTAGGGGACACTATGAAAACTTGGTGATGCCTTTCGGCCTCTCTATTGCCCCCTCTGTCTTTCAAGCTTTCAGAAATGAAGTGCTCAGAGACATGATAGGGAAATATGTTATAGCCTATTTAGATGATATTCTCATTTACTCCCCCCAACAAGGACTCCCATGTCCAACATGTTCTAGCGGTGTTAAAACGTTTACTAGAAAACTTGTTTTTGAAAGGAGAAAAATGTGAATTTCACCTTCAATCCATGTCATTCTTAGGATATGTCATTAGTGAGCAAGGAGTTGTAATGGATGATCAGAAAGTCGAGGCAGTTATCCAATGGCCCACTCCCTCTTCAGTCAAAGAACTGCAGAGATTCCTAGGCTTCGCTAATTTCTATCGTAGATTTATAACAAATTTCAGCAGCATTGCGGCCCCTCTCACATCTTTATTAAAAGGTGGTCCCAAGAAACTAAGATGGACAGAGCAGGCAGTAATCGCTTTCCAAAGATTAAAAAAAGCCTTCACCACAGCCCCCATTCCCACACACCTAGATTCTTCAAAGCCTTTCATAGTCGAGGTAGGCGCTTCTGAGACCGGCATAGGGGCAGTGTTATCACAGCGATCAGGTTCTCCTCCGAAATTACATCCTGTGGCGTTTTAATCACAAATTATCCCCAGCAGAACGAAATTATGGTATTGGCGATCGAGAATTATTCGCTGTAAAATTAGCGCCAAAAGAATGGCGACACTGGTTTGAGGGTGCTGACCATCCTTTTGTTGTGTTGACTGATCACAAGAATTTAGAGTACCTTCACAATGCAAAACGCCTAAATGCACATCAAGCAAGACAGTCCCTGTTTTTCTCACATTTTAACTTCAGCATAACCTGTCGACCTGGCTCCAGAAATATGAAAGCGGATGCTTTATCCCGAACCTACCAAAACGACAGTCCCATACCTGAATCAGATACTTCTGAGTGTATCCTTCCTCCTGAAGTTTCTATGTCCTCCATTCGCTGGGAGATAGATGAGGCCATTGAAAAGGTTTCACCAAATATCACAGTACCAAGTCAGTGCCCCCCAGGGAAAACGTACGTACTCGATCAATTCCGTACACAGCTTATCACTTGGTCTCACTCCTCGCTTACATCTGGTCACCCGGGGGAGATGAGAACACACAAGCTCCTGTCCCACCGATATTGGTGGGAATCGATGCTCAAAGACATGCATTCCTTTGTTAATTCCTGCTTTACCTGCTCCCAATGTAAGACCCCGAAAACATTACCTGCAGGTAAAATAGTGCCCTTACCAGTTCCAGCCAGACCCATATTGCTGTGGACTTTATAACTGACCTACCTGAATCGCAAGGTTTCACTACCATTCTGACAGTCATAATTCACTTCTCTAAGGGAGTCAGATTTATACCCTTTCCTGCCATTCCCAGTGCATTTCAAACAGCAGAGGCTTTTTTCAATCATGTTTTCTGATTATTTGGCATACGTGAGGATATTGTATTGGACAGGGGACCCCAAATTACTTCACAGGTTTGGGCTGCATTTTTCGAGCACACTGGTGTTTCCATAAGTCTTACCTCAGGATATCACCCACAATTAAACGGACAATGTGAAAGGATGAATCAGGAACTAGGCAAGTTCCTGAGGATCTTTTGTCATGAAAACCCCACTGATTGGTCTCGCTTCTTACCCTGGGCAGAAATAGCACAAAACTCTCTAACCAGCTCAGCTACGGGATGACCCCATTTCAGTGTATTTTAGGATTGCAAACACTTTTAGCACCATGGACAGGCTCATCTACAGAGGTCACGCATCCATCGAGCTCTCAGATGAACCCAGACTCCATCTCCCAGAATCCTCTGGGAGATCACCTGACTGCTGAGCTTCCCTTGCACTTCAATCAGCGCTCTAGATCTCCAGAATATTAATGTGTGTCACCTGTGTTATTGGTCATATGACTTTCTTAGTTCAGTTCATAAGCCCGGGCTTTAGTAGTAAATAGTTGTGAGGTATTGTATCCGTTTGCAGTCTACTGAGCATTATATCTATTGTCTGTATCCTGTTTATGACCATTGCTTTTCGTTTCAAAGAAACGAAACACTGCTCTTCAGCTCTTCCCTTTGGGCTGTTCGCCAAGATATTCGGATTCCTGTTTTTTGACATTTTTTGCCTGTTTATCGACAGTGCCTTTTGTCTGACCCTTTTTGGACTTTTCGAGTGTGTTATGTTTGTCTGTGTGTATCTGCTGTGCCTTTTGGATTTGACCCCTGTATGTTTTGTAACTACGACCTTGGACTCCACCAGTAAAGCCTCCTTTGTGTTCTCTAACTGCGAGTGCCTGACTCCTGTTGGCATGTTACGGGAAATAATTTTGTTAGTACTTTAAATTTGAGGAACACACGGTAAAAGACAGATGGCACTTTCAAATTACATAAAGAATAATTTACAAAAGTGGACAAGATTTTGTCCTGACAGCGATGATATTATTGGTGTTGGAGCTTACCACAGAATAGGTGAGAGAATAAGGTCATTTCAGTACATATGTTTACCTAAAAACAGCCAACAATATCAAAAAATTGGTTGATAAATCACATTTTCACAACAATATCAATAATGAAAGATATTTTGACCAGATGTGAGATGATTTCACTTATCAGACTCAATCCTGTCCATACAGAACACAGAAATCAAATGTAGATGTGAAATATTGTGTTTTTATGTGGTTATAAATGTAATTGCTAAGCATGTTTTATAAATATGTAATCAAATGCATATCAAAACAATAACAGTAGATTTTCTAAGAGTTAGACTTTTTTCAGCAGTTAGCATGATGCTTATTGGTGTGCATTGGTACATTAGCCACAAAGCTACAGACATGCTAAGCCTGATATACTGGAAAACTGTTGGTTTAGTTTCAGTCACTGTAAAGTGTCAAACACAAGACCTGTGTATTAGCCTGTTTCACAAAGCGTTGCACTTCAGTCCCCAGCATGCACTGCAACGTAATGTACACTGACTCTCCTACCCCAATAGCAGGCACAGCTATGGGACAGCAGTAACACCTCAATTCTATGCAATTCCACACCAGTCATATCATCAAACACACTACCTGCACTTCAACTGCAGTTCAACCAACATAAACAACTAAGCAGCACAGAAATTTAGCACAAATATTAATGAACTTGCAGCAAAGAAAAGATGCCAGGTGTTTAGTTTAAAAGACTGGGCTAGGTTTAAAAGACTGAGCTCCTGAGGACATTTCAACTTTGAATACTTCAAGTATTCATGTAGTATTTCAAGGTCTACTACAAGTGCCTCTACTTAACTGCTGACATTTTTGCAAGCTTTGAATAAACAGTGGCCAGTTGGGATTATAGCACAACATTAATTAAAAATTTAAAAAATATTTTTTTCTCTGGCCCACAGATTTGTTGAGATATTTTAATATGGGCCTTTTAGTAGAGTTTAACACCCCTGCTCTAAAGTGACACAACAACGGCTCATTTCTGGTGTATTCAGGAGCTGTAACATGCCAGAATGGTTCAGACGCTCACGGATGAAAAAGAGAAAAAGGCTTTACTAGTTGAATCATGATCCAAAATCATAGTCAAACAACAGGCATAAGTCAAATCCAAAAAAGATGGAAAGCACAACCACACAAACATGACCAGGCAAACAGAGTCCAAAGGGCAAAGGCAACAGGGGCAAAGTCACAGAGAAGTAGTGAGATCCAGAATAACAATAACCAAAGAAACCACTCAGTAGCTCTCAAAAGATGCAATACCTCACAAAGAGCTAAAATAAAAGCCCATGCTTTATACTAACTCTAACTAGGCAAATAATGATAAACAGGTGAAACTGATTAGTACTCAGGAGAGGCTGAACGGTGATTGGAGTCCATGGAGGTGTCAGAGCCGGAGGGATGCGTGACAATAGCAAACCAGAAGGAAAAACTGTCGCGCCAGAAGATGAATGAGCTACATGCTAAAATAGCATCTGCATTAATGTGGACATCACCACGAGATGCTGTAAGAGCTTTCTCAGAACAATGAAGGACTTCCTGCCACCCAGAAACTTCTGCATGTATTACAACAGTATGGCTCTATATTAAAAGAGTCCAGGCGCTAAACTGGCCTGCCTGCAGTCCAGACCTGTCACCACTGATAAAATTTGGCTCATTATACAATGAAAAATATGACAAAGGAGACCCTGAACTGTTGAGCAGCTGAAATCCTGTGTTAAGCAAAAATGGGAAAACATTTCACTTTCAGAACTACAGCAGTGTCTTCTCAGTTCCCAAATGCTTACAGTGTGTTGTTAAAAGAAGAGGTGATGAAACACAGTGGTAAACAGGCCCCCGTCCCAACTTTTTTGGAACATGATGTTGGCATCAAATTCAAAACGGGCACATATTTTTCAAAAAACAATAAAATTTCTCAGTTTCAACATTTGTTGTCTTTGTACTATTTTCAATGAAATGTAGGGTTCTTTCTTGCACATCATTGAATTTAGTTTTTATTTACATTTTGCACAGCGTCCCAGCTTTTTAGGAAATTGGGTTGTACTTTATACTGCTAAAAATTTTTGCACGCCCAACTTTAAAAACACCTTTACATGTCCACCTCCTTTTATCTACACTCACTGTCCATTTTATCAGCTGGAAGTAACATATGAAGTCTAGTTCATATATCAACAATACTTCTTTAACAATCTGCTTAAAGCAACGTATTAACAATAATCTTCAAGATATTTACCTCAAAGCATTCAGATGCAGCTGACCATATGGTTTCACTTTGTAGCATTGCTGTGTCTGATCCACTCATACCAACACCACCACCACATCTAGCATCTGAATGAATGTGGACATCACCACGGGAGAGCTTTTTCAGAACAATGAAGGACTTCCTGCCACCCAAATAAACAGTGTCACTACAGTGCTAAGAATGACCCACCACCCAAATAATACCTGCTCTGTGGGGGTCCTGACCATTCAAGAACAGGGTAACAGAGTACAGAACAGAGAACCAGATGGACTACAGTCTGTAACTGCAGAACTACAAACAGAACTGGTTTAATATTGTTGAAAACACTGATTCCAAACAGTAACATCTATATGTTCTCTTTGGGAATGAATCTCTGTTTTGTATTTGCTGTTCTTTATTCGCTGTTGTCCACATTTAAATGTTGTCGTTGATTTGAATTGTTTATGTCAGGCAGCAGGGGTGGGGCATCAGACAGTTGCCTAAAAAGTGGCCCAAATAAATAAATAGACACAGCTCATTATGTTTCTCTGACATGTCTGCAGACAACACTGCCACCATCGTGTTGACCCATGGAGGCTTCAGCACAGACACCGTGGAAGAAAACATTCTGGAGATTTAAATCTCAGACGGAGGTTCGCCGGTTCAGAAGAGCATCAGCCAGTTACACATCCGAATGGGGACGTGTCCGGAAGCCTGACAGCCAAAATCTTTTATAGCCTACGCCCACACCGGGGTCAGCATCAGTGCCCTCATCGCCATCCTGCTCTGCATTGTCACCATCCTGGGTAAGATCAGCTACACACTGTAGACACACTGCACCGGCAAAGACATGGTGTTTCAACTTAAACTTCACAACCAGCTGCATTAAAATGCTGAGCTTGTTAAATTTAAAATAAGTAAACGGCACAAAAGACAGATGTTCTTGTCCTGCTAAGTTAATATTAGAAGTTCTGTTAACTTTAATTTTAAGGAAGTCCAACTATTCACTTTTTCAATTTAATAAACACCAAACAGCAAAACCCGACCAGGTCAGACGTGAAATCATGTGCAAAAGTTTGACATGTTGTTGATTTTCTAAGCATTAATAAATTAACAAATCAACAACAACATGGATTTGGATGGATGAAAGGACAGACAGATGGATGGACAGATAGATTGGAATTCAACAGCAGACGCTCACACACATGTATTTTCAGCAGGGGGCGATCTGTGGAAATTAGTGGTCTCGTCTTAGTCTCACCGTCATTTGTTCTTGGTCTCGGCCTCGGTATCATTTTCTCTTGGTCCCGTCTCTGTCCTGATATTATTCAGACTCAGCCCCATCTCGGTCTCTTCATCATTTGGGCTCAGCCTTTCTCATGATGAGAAAACTTTCATTTTTTCCCCTTCCTTCTTTATATTTTGGTCTAAGTCTCGACTCAGACTCATCTCTATTGATCTTGACCACAACATTACCATTTGGTGTAAACATAAGGTAAATAAGTTTATATGCCATCTTACATTTAATTAATCCTACTCCTGCTTTTCATTCAGCAATTTAATTGTGCTGACAGGTTTGATTTTACAGATACATTCATACATCATTTTATCTTAATTAGTAGACTATTGTTTCTATATATATATATATATATATATATACCGGTGATCTTATTAATAAACTTTGTGAATGTTTTATCCATTATTTATGACCCTTAGGGTGTTATTTTGTTGTATGCAGTTTACTGTAGCCTTTAGCCTCATGTTATCATGAATAATGCAACTATTTTAAAAGTAGGGGTGAACACCTACAAAACAGCCAACTATATGGTAACTTAGTTTTTATCCTCTAGCTTATCCTTTTTGTAGGTGAGTAACAAGGAATAGATCAAAATATGACATATTATTGATATTATTGTAATTATCATTATTATTATTATTATTATTATTATTATTATTATTTGTTATTGTCACCAGTGATGCTCTAGCTCCTCAGAAAAGTACTTGTGATGAGATTACTGATTACTTCTTGGAAAAAAGTAATCTCATAAATTATTATTTAAAAGCTCTATCAGTGTCACTGCACTGCAGTTTGTTTTGTGTTTGCCAGGATTTACAATCTTTGATCTGGAAAGATTTATTATTAGTCATTAGTCGCATAGCAATGAAAGTCAAATTTAAAACAGCGAATGATCTTGTCAAGAGGGAGCATGTAAATAATGAATAATAAAGGTCCACATACAGAACCTTGTGGGACCCCTTGAGAGACAGTGGAAGTGGTGGAATGATGCCCAGAAGAAGTACCAAATCTTTTACAATCTATTAGATAGGAAGATAGATGGGAAAATTAAGAATACCAAAAAAACTGAACGAAGAATTATTGTTAATTTTAAGTGTATTTCACTTATTACTGTGCTGTAGAGAGTCTGACCTCAAGTCACTTGATCTAAAAAGCAGCATTTTCTACCGATTTCAGACCTTTGAACTGCTTATTTCTGGAAGATTGTAAGATTTCTTGTCCAGTGAAATGATCTCAAATAATTTCCCTAGTACTGAGTCATTATTAAGTCATACTGGAAACAAATACTCTTCAAATTCAGTGTATTTCTTTTATTTTAGCTGATCTTTTTTGCAGTGTGACGTTAAACAGCACACAGTCAGTTGATTAAAGTGTAAATGGTACAGAGCTGTTTGAGAGAGTTAATGAAGATCTTTATCCATCACTTTCATATCAGCACGATTAGATTACTGGACAGATTGTCGGCTGAGTTTATGGAGTTTCCGGCCCTCACACTGCGCTGCTCACATTCACAGTCACTCAGTCAATACACACACACTAATTGCATACAAGCAACCACATGCAGGATCTATATAAAGGAAACATATGATCTAAATGCATCACAGTTTGACCCAAAGTACCTATAAATCAAGGGTGTCAAACTCAACCACTAAAAGAGCCAAAAGAAAAATGTCAACAAATCTGTGGGCCAGAAAACACCTATCATTTTATTTGATCTTTAAATAGCATTTTTAACATTTTGCTATAACTGGCCATTGTTTATTCAAAATACACCAAAACACCAACAGCAAAATACAGGCAGTTCTATTGCACCTTAAATACATGAATACTTGAAATTTGAAATGTTAAAAAATAAAAACAAATGACAAAGTTGGTGTTTCCATAAAAGTGGCCAGTGAGTGTGAAAGTGTGTATATTATTAGATGCCATTATATTTTATATAATACTGTATGTTCTATTATTTATGTACAGAGACCCCTCTATCTATTATGTACACTGTTTACTGTAACCTGTGAACAGCCATCTACTGTTTTAGTTTAAAATTTATAATACATATGACATAATAACGATTGAAATGCTAATAGTTTCTAATGATAACAATAATCATAAACTTCAATTCTGGCTTAATTGGAAGTATTTATAATCTTCATAACTGCTTGACTCCAGGTTTTTAATAAAAGGTAACAAGCTTGAAAATACCAGATTTGAAGCATTGACAATTCAGCAATAACTCAAGCAGTAACTTAAACATTTGCATGATTAAATGGTTCTTTGCATGGTGAAATGGTTCTTCAGATTGATGGAGAATGTGTTGTAATAGTTCTATACAGAACCTTTTTGAAAATGGTTCTATATAGCACCAAAAAGCGTTCTGCTATTGTTAGCTTGACATCGTAAAGAACCATTTCACCATGCAGAGAACCATTTACTCATGTAGGAGTCAACAGTAATGAATCTTAAGGCAGCATGATATACAGAGTCTAGAGATTTCAGAGTAGTTACAGGTGCATATCTGAATAACACGTCACCATAATCCAGAACAGGCAATAGAGGAGCTTCAACAATCTTTTTCCTTGTGTACTTTGGGAAACATACTTTGTTACGGAGACCCTAAGGGGCCGTGGTTACAAAAAATAGGTAATGACATTGCGTTCCCTCGCAAATGTTTTGCATTCCCTTGGAAATAAAATGCGTTCCCTCGCAAATGTTTTGCATTACGATTTTTTTTTTGCCATGGCAGCTGACATGAAGAGTACACTCATGCTACTGGCATAAGTCAACAACAGTTTTGTGTTTCAGCAAAATGGGTCTATCCTTACAGTCTAGTCCAATCCAATAGTATTAAATATGTTGTATAAATCAAATTAACTAGAACATTTATTCAAAATGCCTCTAATAGTGAGTCACCATTGTTGCAGTGTGATGTCATATGGTTGCACTGGAGCTTGTGCTTGGTTTTTGTCTATTAAAGGAGAAACAGCAAACATCTCTTTCAGTCAACCTTCTTAGTTGCTTCCAGGTGTTTATCTTGCCATTTCTCAATCAACCAAGGAAGCCAAGTGCTGAGTCCAGTGCTACAAAATGACATCACTCTCCCACAGTGCACTCCAACTGCAGTCCACTAGTAATAGGATTTAGTCTACTTTTAATAATAAGTGAAACTAGGAGAGGGAAATTTGTGGTCAGATTTTGTGTTGACTTGACAAAGCCAGCTGGAGATGCTTAAAAGGTAAAAGTAGTCAACACTACAAACATACTACAAACAACACCAAGCATGAAGCAGACCAAACCAAGTGGAATAAATTGACAAAAGAACACACAAGAAACACCTGGGGCTGACGAGAGGGTGGAGCTTCAGACTACACACAGGTGGGACAGATGACTAGGG
This sequence comes from Colossoma macropomum, assembly GCF_904425465.1. Lineage (NCBI taxonomy): Eukaryota > Metazoa > Chordata > Actinopteri > Characiformes > Serrasalmidae > Colossoma > Colossoma macropomum. Next base: position 76,293 of record NW_023495703.1, read on the forward strand.
AGGAGACAGACCAAAACAACAAAAGCACATGGAACAAGACGGGACGATAAAGGCAGACAGACAGAAACAAGGAAAGACAAAGCGGAACAAGACAGGATCTTACAGCTGTAGATTGTTGCATTTTATTATTTATATAGTTAATTTGCTGTTCATTTTCATGCCTAATTGGCTTCCTTTGTTGAAATTACATTTTCCATGTGAAAATATGCAAAGTGTTTGCAGGTGGAATCATCAAGACTTTACTTACAATACTGCAACATATTTTGAAAGATATATTCTACTTTTGTCTCATTTTTTTAAGTCACATGATTTAAATTGCCATGTCAACTGTTCTTTGACATAATGAACCCTTTCATGCATGTTACGTTTCCGGAAAGATTAACAAGCAGTAAAACACAATGTTTTTTATCCATACAGAAAAAATCTGTAGCTATACCTGTCAGGAAAGTTAGTGCACCTCCATCAAAAATTGTACCGAACTGTTAAACTCTATCAGTATTATACTATAAACGTACTAAATGATGGTTATATCCTATTCTTGTAAAAACCGGTATTAAACTGTACATTTTTACAACAGTAGCATACCGTTAATTTAATGGCAAGTTGCTGGCAACCCTGCTGCCAGTTCTTTACCGCTTTTTTACAGCGAAATATCAGTCTGTGTTTATCTGGTCTTTTCAGTGTGTTAATGTCATAAATATGTGACTCACCAAGACTAATTCCTTGTATTTGTAACATACATTTTTTTCATATCGTTCTGAAAGTAGATGGGAAACAGCTCTAGAGCATGAAAAGAGAATTAAGCCTCTCCATACTTTCATGTTTAACAGTAGGGAGCAAAGTCTCGTAAGTCAACACATGTAACCTTATGAAAACACAGTGAGGAGATTTACAGCAGGATAAGTGTTCATACTGACTCTCTGTAGCCCTGCAGGAAAGTCTAGAAGCATTTTCACATTGAAATGCAGTGCGTACATTAATATGGAGATAAACACTTCAGAAATACATTCACATGTTATGAAACCACACTCTGAATGTTGGAAATGAGACTCCTAGTGAAAGAAGAACACAGTTCAGTGGTAAAAACCCTCTTTCACATGTCATGAAGCACCACTGTAATTTTAACTACTATGTAAACGCTGGGTTAGTGTTAATTTTAACTCTAAGAGAGTGAAACTCACACTAAGGATTCTGCAGTGCAGCACTGACAGATCAGGAACACAATTAAAGGGTCAGATAAGCAGCCTGGCGCTGAGCGAAACTGCACATTTTTCTGTTTTTGAAACAGGATGTGAGCTCCATTTGGATTTAGACAAAACATGCGAAGCTGCAAAACCCAACCAGATGTCTACACTCTTAAAATAGACAGTTCTTTAAGGGTTCTTTATTAAAGACAGTGGTTCTATATGGAAAATGAGTCTATATAGCACCAAAAATGATTCTTCTGATGTTGCAAGTTTGACATCGTAACCATAGCAGAACATTTTTGGTGCTACACAGAACAACATACAACACATTCCATCAATCTGAAGAACTGTTTCACCATGCTGAGAACCATTTAGGGGTGCAAATGGTTCCCTGAGTGTTCATAGTTCTTTATAGAACCAGTGTCCAATGTAATATTTTTCTCCCAGTAGATCCGAATTTCACTGGCCCTTTGTATATTTTACAGGCCAGGTGGAAAAAAGGAGAAAACAACACTTTTCCATAAACCTGTTAATTTATTAATTGTATAAACACCATAATGATTTGTCCAAAGAACTGACTCTTTTTCTTCTTATTTAAGAATAATAATAATAATAATAATAATAATAATAATGACGATAATAATACTACTAATAATAAATCTTTATTTATATAGCGCCTTTCATAAATTAAATGCAGTGCTTTACAGTACATGCAACAGAGGAAGATCATTTTAAAGAATTTCATATTAACTTTTAATTACTATGAATTAATATGTAATTACTTTAACTTTTGCTTTGCACTGTCACACTGCTGTATGTAGTTCAGTTTAAAAAGAGAAATGTTTTAAGTTTGTTTAGACAAGAACTTTTATTTTGAAGGGCGCTAATACATCCACCCATCTATCTGTCTGTCCATCCATCTGTCCATACATACAACACTTTTCTGCCAAGACTGTTATTGCTACTGTTTTTGCTGATGTGCTTCAGCCCATGTTTATAGACAACAGCGTATCATACAGTGTCAGAAACCACATAATCAAGACTACTAGAGATACTGAACACACACAGTTTGAGGAAAATGGTTAGCACCATGCTAATTTTTGATGCTAGTTAGCTTTTTAGCTGTCCACAAATGTGTTCTTTCGTAGGTACTGTTGATACCTTGGCCAAACTTTACAGAAGCTTTAAAAGCACATTTAACCTAATGAGAAACTGTAGAACAGACTCAGTTTATATCACAATACCTACATTTAGATCAAAACTACCATAAAACAGTGTCTCAGTCATCAGGCAGTGAATTCATAACCATTTCATGTAGTAACTTTCTGTGAGGGAGCTTTTAGAGGTGGACGTCTGGTTCCTGTCACCACCACTGTGAACAGTTCTGACTCAGTAAGTTTCTCTTTTTCCACCAAACCACTCTGAACGACTCTGTTTACATCTTTAACAGAGAATTATCCTGAATTCCTTTTTAAATCTGTTCGGCTGGATGGGATTTTTAGCAGAACACATTTGTGGGCGGAGCCTGGAAAGGGTCATTTAGCAGGTCACATTAGCCTCGTAGCTCCAGCGCTAAAAATAAAGAAGCGAACATCAAACACCAAACAGGTCCAGCTGGTCCACTACAGTAACTCTGGGGTGAATGTCGGTGTGATTTGGCTCCGCCCCTTTTCTTCCACAGCAGATTAGACAGTATCGGGAGATTTTAACAGAATCACAGCTCTGGAATGTTAACAGCTCTAGTGGAGCTTCACAGGATCAACTGCTCCAACCTGTTTATCATAATCTTCATCATAGAGCTCCATAATAATCATCTGCTCTCCTTCACTGCACTGTCAGCACCGACACTCAGCACAGGAGTCTGATCACTCTCCCTCCTTCACTCGCCCAGCTCTCTGTCCCCCTCTCCTCCTTTACCCTTTTCTCCCTCTCTCTCTTTACCTCTCTTTTTCTTTCCATCTTCCTTTTTATCCTTTCTTTTCTCCATATCACTCTCCCCCTTTCTTTTTTCTCAATGCTCTTTCTCTCTCACTTACAGTCTCTTCCATGTTTTCTTCGTCCCTACTTTCTTTCATCTTTTTCTTCTCTAATCCTTCTCTCTCTCTTTCCCATTCCCTCTTACTCTCCATCATTCTTCACTTTTTTTTTAGCACTTTATCTCCCTTTCACATTCCTCTCTTTATTCCCCCTCACTTTTCACTTCTCTCTCTTTCTGAGCATCACATCTGGTTGACTCTCTCTCCAGCTTTCTTTCTCCCTCTTTCTCTTCTGCTCCCTTCTTTCTCCCTCCCTCTATCCCCTCCTTCTTTCTTTCTACTCTTAGTTTCCCCCTTTCTCTCTCTCCTTTATCCCCCCTTCTCCATATGTCTCTTTGCTCCTCCTCTCTTTTCCCCATTTCTTTTTTCCCCTCGTCGCTCTCTCTTTCCGTGAGGATCACATCTTTCTTTCTCTCTCTCCCTCCCTCCCTCTTTCTCTCTCTCTCGCTCCTTCCCTCCCTCTCTCTCTCTCTCTCTCTCTCTCTCTCTCCTGATGATGATTATTTGATTTTCCTGAAAGTTTTGAACTTCCATTAAGGAGATTAGTGACCATAACAGGAAAGTTGAGCTGAGCTGGGCTGGGAGAGCAGCTGGAGTTTAAACTCGACTGATGTTTTTCTCTCTGGATTAAAACAGAAACCAGCTCAGCTGGAGGAGCTTCGTCAGGTAGGAGAGTCTTTATCTTCATTAATGACTTCATTCTTCTCTTTTACTGAGACTGAAGCAGCAAACGATGTGAGAAAAAGGACAATCAGTGATGAAAACCACTGACCGTTCTCTAACTGTTTCCTTTTAAGGGTCTTCGTTACGTTGTTATACAATTATTGATCATTTTTTATCGCTGAAAGAAAATAAACTCAGCGACTGGTCGAATATTCTGAAGATGTATTACGAATATATTCCTTATGTTTTAGAATTATGAAATAGAATTTTTTGCATAATTAACTATGTCTTTATTGATCTGTTTTGTTCATCCTAAAGAGTGAAATCAGTGACTGATAACAGTGAACGCTTATTTCTGATTTCATTCTTTTTGATATCATTATTGATCACTTTTATTGAAAACCAAAATCTTTATTTCCAAATCCAGACCGTTCTTTATTTATTTATATAATAAATGATATAAAATGATAGTTTATCACTCCTCACAGACCATCGATTGTAATCAGAATCAGATGCAGTAAGTTAATGTAAAGAGAATTTTTACTTTGATTTCCTTAAATGTTGTAGTTTAGTGTGTAAATGTGCAGACAGTCTTTTACAGAAAGATGAGTCAGTATTGATCCACTCAGCACTGACGGCTTCAAACAGCTGAAAAACACTGCTGAGCTAGTTTGAGTTTCATATGAGACCAAATATTCACTATAGGGTTTAAATCTGGACCAGCCAAAACCAGCAGTAACAACCATTATATTTCAGCTCATTTTCTTTACATAGAAGTCTACTGTATTTAAACACTGCTACATTATCAAAACTCACTGCTTTTTAGATCAAATGACTTGAAATAATAGCACAGTAATTACTGAAATACACTGAATATTAGTGAAAAATTCTTAATTTGTGCATTCTTAATTTTAGCACAGTGAGAAAATGAAGGTGACGAAGAAGAAAATAAATAAGTAATTTAGTGTAAATGAACACTAGTAGAGGAAGATTCTGCCGTTACTGAAACAAGCGGTCTGATGTGGAAACAGGTCTAAACCTGTATTTAATCTGAAGTTAAAAATCAAATCAAATCAAATCACGTTTATTGTCACATCACATTTACACAGGTGGAAAGTGAGTGAAAATCTTAGGTGCGTAGCCCCCCAATAGAATTTAAATACAAAAAAATATATATAAATATCTAGTATACATACACTGACTCATGGCACGGCGGCGCAGTGGGTAGCGCTGTCGCCTCACAGCAAGAATGGCCTGGATTCGATTCCCGGCCGGGTGACCAGGGTCGTTTCTGTGTGGAGTTTGCCTGTTCTCCCCGTGTCTGTGTGGGTTTCCTCCCAAAGACATGCAGTCAGGCTAACTGGACATGCTGAATTGCCCCTAGGTGTGAGTGAGTGTGTGAATGTGTATGTCTGTCTGTCTGCCCTGCAATGGACTGGCGACCTGTCCAGGGTGTATCCTGCCTTCCACCCAGTGACAGCTGGGATAGGCTCCAGCACCCACCGCGACCCAGAAGGATAAGCAGTTTAGATGATGTGTGTGTTAGTGTGTATACACTGACTCTAAATATACACAAACTGTAAAAAGTGGGACTGGGGTTAATTAATATTTACTAAATAACTAATAGTAACCTCTACATAATAAAAAATACTATGTTCTGTTAGAAATCAAACTGAGCTGAATCCAATAAATTTGAACGTTTTATTGATTACATTTTACGCAGTTGGTTGAATAAAATTAGCTATGATACATTGAGTAGAATTTACTTACGTTTTATGAGGAACAACAACGATGCAGAAAATCGATAGATTTTACTCATTGGGAGGTCTTTGGTTTTAATCACCTCACACTTCTGCCTAACGCATTTTGTGCCTCATGGACACCAGTGACTACACGTTTCAGGGGTTGCAGTCCTCCAACTTCCCAAAGGTGAGAACTTTTTAATTATGGCTATGAACAATTTCCAAATACGCTGCTGTAGCAGTTGTCCATTCTTTTAAGTTACTTCAGCTACCAAACATGTCAAACGTCCTGTGCTAAAAGTCAAATTTAAGCTAGCAGCTAGCGAATGCATTTTAGTGTTGATTAGCATAGAAGCACAGCCTGGACTTAAATTACAGATTTTGCTGTTGAAGTACGGACAGAGGCGAGACTCTCTGATGTGTTGGCAAATGACATACGGGAAGATCCCACCCGTATTGAGGAGAGCAGATTACACCCGTATTGAGCTCCGAGCCTTCACCAACGTTTCACTGTGGAGGCGATAACTTGGCGCCTAGCGCCGCTTCTGGAAACTTCGAAATGATTTAAAATGTGTTTGGTGAATAAATTGTTGGTTTATTTGACGCAGCAGCAGCTTTTCAATCGGATATTTATTAAAAACTAATCCTATAATTTGTGAATGTTGAACTCTTAGTATGTCAAAACGAAAATAAGCATCACTTGCTTACAGTTAAGTTAGCTAGTTAGCTAGCTAACTAGCTCGCTAGCGAGTCTCCTCTTTTAGTGACTGTTTGCTTTTACAAAATATGAGAGGCACCTTTTTAGCTAAATTATAATTTTAAAGTGAGACAGTGTCGAATTTATGGTATAATAGACCAGTGTGTACACTTGTTAGAGTTGCTAGCTAACTAAATGACCTAGCTTAGCAACGTATGCGCGAGCTTAGGCTAAGTTAATAGCTCTGCTGGACGACCGGTTCACTCCGGCTGACCTGTGCTGACGATGATGGGCTCAGATCTGAACGGGAGACGTTGAGAGACTGACTGGGGTTTGAATGACAGAAACGCAGAAACAAGCTAGCTTACCTAGGTTAGCTTACTACGGTTTGTGATGTGTGGGGCTGTTAGCTTGGTCTCGCTGATTACCAACTCCAGAATAAGCCAGAAAATATCTCTAAGCTATAAAAGCAGCATGTTTACTAGATTCGAGAGGCTTGAATGCTTATACAAATGCAGTTAGCCATCATGAACGTGCCTGTATCTGTTTCAGTCGTTGAAGCTCGCCTTTTAAACCTTTACCAAATGTTTTCTTTTACAGCCATCCATCTGCTGCTTCTGGTTCTCAACTGATCAGGAACTGTCCCAGGTACTTTCATTTATAGTATCTTTATGGTGTTGCTCTTTGTAATATTATTACATATTACGCTAAATATTTTATTACATCTTTTAGCACAAGACATTGTCAATATTATGTATTTTAACATGTATTTGACTCACCAGCTTTGCTTTTTTCTTTACTTTGCAAAACTGTTGTATGAAAACAATAGGACTTTAAAGTTTGTGCTATTGTAAAAGACAATGTTATTCACAGTAATCTGCTCTTTCTTGTATTGCTTTGCATATACCTTTGTTTTTCTTGTTACTTTGTAGATCCATTTTTGATACTGTTTACTGTTTGTTGAGGATTCTTTATCATTATATGTTGTATGGTGAGTATTTATTACTAATTTTGTTCACTTATTTCTTTATTTTACATGCAGTCATGAGGAATCCTTCTTCACAAACTGCAAGTGACAAAGAAATTGACCAGAGACCTCCACATCTGTCAAGAGCCGAGTATATTTAACAGGTAGGATTTAGATGTTCATTCTCTCTCCCAAACGAACTCTACATATATGCTCACTGGCTATTTTTACAGTACTCCTGACTTACAGACTGGAGTCCATCTGTTTCTTTGTATACAGTGCCCCCCCTTTCCCTTTTTACAGGGCCACCACAGAGCAGGTATTATTCATTAAACATTCTCAGCAATGCAGTGACACTGACGTGGTGGTGGTGTGTTAGTGTGTGTTGTGCTGGTACGAGTGGATCAGACACAACAGTGCTGCTGGAGTTTTTAAACACTGTGACCACTCGCTGTCCACTCTATTAGACACTACTACCTTGTCAGTCCACCTTATAGCTCATCTGCTGCTGCACAGTTTGTGTTGGTCATCCTCTAGTCCTTCATCAGTGGACTATTCTCGGTCCAGCAGTTACACTGGGGTGATTAAAGCATTGCTGTATCTGATACACTAGTATCACACTTACTATGTCAGTGTCTCTGCAGTGCTGAGAATTAACCAATAATACCTGCTTTGTGGTGGTCTGGGTGGGTCCTGATCATTGATGAATGATGTGAAAGGGGGCTAAAAAAGTATGCAGAGAAAAAGATCAGCTACAATTTGCAATTGCAGAACTACAAAGTGCACATATATATTAAATAGACCTGATTCAATAGAAAAGTAAGTAAACAAAGTGGCCAGTATGTGTATACATATAGTCAAGCACAGTGATGTAATTTAATTTGTAATTTCAGTTAACACCATTGTAGCTGTTACCTGCTATTCCACTCAATATGTCTGAATTGTGTGTAAGTTGTATATATTTTGCTTAGGCAGTTAATGCAGTTGTTTCTAAAAGATTTCTGGTGTGATCAGTTCATTTATGCTTACCTGTGAACACAGGTGAGCTTTAAGAATTGCTAATTTTTCAAGACATGATACAGTACGTAAGGTCTTAAAATATGATAATGCATATATTACTTTCTTATAACGGTGGCAGCTTATTGATTGATCAGCTGTGTTCACCTGTGTTGTACTTCTTCTCCTCTATGCTTGAGACTAGCTGTACTTAGTACAACAAATATTCCTATGTTAGTTCAACTAAATATTTTAGTGCTGACAGATATCAGCCAGTAAAACCAGTCATTTACGTAAGTTGACCAAACAAGATAAAGATAGGGGAAATTGGTATGAATGCTGAATGCTGGTTTCTCATACATTTACTACATTGGAGCTCAGTTTAACAGCAGAAGGCCTTGCGTTTATCATTGTGTATGCATCATGCTCAAGCAAAGCATCAATCTAACTTTTACTTTGTTTTTGTTTTTGTTTTCTGGCTGCAGAGCGGGTCATGCAGGTCCCTAGTGTACCTGATGTACAATATGTGAGTTCTCATGCAGAACTGGTGGCAGTACACAGTTTAAGTTCCAGTAATCATCCAACATCATGTCCATGTGAGACTCTATCCTGTGTTGAGCACCATCTTCGGTCAAGTCTGGACTCAGTGACTCATTATTCTTGATCAGCCTTTATATATATATATGAACATGTGCTGTTTTTTCATCATCTCAACACCGCTTTGTGAGTATCCTGGACATTTTATTGAATCATCCAAGAAAAGTTTCTTGAAGTTCATCAATATAGTCTGTACCTTGGATTGTAAAGGGTGTTATTTGTTGTTTCCTTTGTAATTTACCATAAGCAGTTGTTGACTGCTAAAATCTTTGCCAACTAATTGTAATTCCTTATGGTTTGAACCATTTCTTTTTTTTTGCAATGAAATTCTGGAAACCACAGCTGCCGGTAATTTACTGTAAAGTTGAACTTTGCAATAAAAAACTGTAATGTGTCATATGGTTGTACTGTGTTTATCGCTGATAGATGGTATTTGTGTTAATAGTATTTCTGTTGTTTTCAAAATAATTTACTGTATACAGATTTACAATATATGCTTGTTTCACAGTAATTAACTGTAAACAAACAACAGTTCTCAACAGAGAAATTTACAGTTAGCAAAAAAGCATACAGTAATGTCTTATACTTTTCCACTATATATGTTTATTGTAAAGATCTGGCAACCACAGCTGTAGTAAAGTGTAGTAAATATAAACCCGTTTTTGCCAGATATTTATTAAATGTAAATACATTTTCTCCAAATATTGAGTAAATATAAAGCAATTTTGCTCAGACACTTGGTAGATATTACTAAATTTTCCTTATTAAATTAATTTGTATTTACTCAATATTTGTGGGCTACCTTAACTCATAATGTGGCATACTATTACTAAATACAACACATTTTAACTGTTGCTTTTATTAACATTTACTTAATTTGTTTGCTTAAATTTTGTTCACTTATTTAATGCATTTTAATCAAAGTTTAGGTAAGTAAAATCTATTAAATTACATTATGTGTCACTTGTTGCCATAATTTTTTTAAGTAACCATTAGTCACATTTTTTACAGTGCATATACACAATATACACTAGTATTGCACTATTCCAATGTACAGTTGTACAGTAATAAGTTATGAAATAAATATATGAAATGTACTGTTGTACACATTCTGTATGTGCAGTGAGTCTGAGGTAGATAATAAATGAGATGCAGGTACACAGGGGATAGAACACTGATATAGAAATCTTCCAGATTATACAAAATATGGATAGAAGATGTACACAATGTCAGTCTATGTGTGTAAGAATCTAAAACAAAAAGGTTGTACTGTTTGAATAGAGAGAAAAATATTGAATGAAATAAAACTCAACCCAATAACAGAGGAAACTGAAGAAAAACTGGATGTGATTCTTTAATCAAACAACTGATTTCAATTTTGTGGCACTGAATATTGAAATAGGTTGTTTTGGTGAAAGAGAGAGTTAAAGTCACTGAGTTCATCAGTATGACCCATTCTACTGACAGTGATTGGCTGTCGAGATTGCAGGACGGGTGTGTCATTAACGTGATTACAGCTCCAAAGTGGAACTAACCATGGACATTATTCTCCTTCAGGCCCACCTGCCCCTCCCAGCCCCCCGCCACATTGCTCTCCAACTTGCACCCACCCATAAAAACATTCTGCTAGCCTCTCATTAAAAAATAAAAAACATTTACAGACCAATGTAAATTGTAAAGTATAGAGAGAACCACTGTCTGAACTGTTTAGACTGTTTTATTCACTTTAGAGCGTCTGATTGAACCGTTTTATTCACTTCAGAGCGTCTGATTAAACCTTTTTAATCGCTTTACAGCGTCTGATTGAACGATTTTATTCACTTTAGAGCGTCTGATTGAACTGTTTTCTTCACTTTAGAGCGTCTGATTGAACTGTTTTCTTCACTTTAGAGCGTCTGATTGAACCGTTTTGTTCACTTTAGAGCATCTGATTAAACTGTTTTAATCACTTTAGAGCGTCTGATTGAACCATTTTATTCACTTTAGAGCGTCTGATTGAACCGTTTTATTCACTTCAGAGCGTCTGATTAAACCTTTTTAATTGCTTTAGAGCG
>NW_023495704.1:0-1569 GCF_904425465.1 Colossoma macropomum
GCGCTATCCGCGAGTAAGCGCTATTTGTATGTGATGCGTTCGTTGTGCGTGGAAAGAAGTTCGAACTGAAATACAGCCAAATTAGACGTTACACGACATAGATGAATAATAATGAGTTGAAAGTCCACCCGCAGCTATCCGCCGCAATGAAGCGCCTAATTTGTGTTGTGTGCGTTCGATTGCTGGAAGAAGTTCGAACTGAAATAAAGCCAAATTAAGACGTTACCACGACATAGATGAATAATATGAGATGAAAGTCCACCGCCGCTATCCGCCGCAATGTAAGCGCCTAATTGTGATTGTATAGCGTTCGATGTGCTGGGAAAGAAGTTCGAACTGAATAAACCAATAACGACGTTCCACGACATAGATGAATAATAATGGATGAAAGCCACCTGCCGCTATCCGCCGATGTAAAGCGCCTAATTTGTGATTGCGACGCGTTCGATGTGCTGGAAAGAGTTCGAACTGAAGAAAGCAAATTAAAGACGTTACCACGACATAGATGAATAATAATGATGAAAGTCCACCTGCCGCTATCCGCCGCATGTAAGCGCCTAATTTGTGATTGTCGAGCGTTCGATTTGCGTGAAACTGAAGTTCGAACTGAAATAAAGCCAATTAAATGACGTTACCACGACATAGATGAAAATAATGAGATGAAAGTCCACCTGCCGCTATCCGCCGCATGTAAGCGCCTAATCTGATTGCGATGCGTTCGATGTGCTGGAAGAAGTTCGAACTGAAATAAAGCCAAATTAAAGACGTTACCACGACTAGATGAATAATAATGAGTTGAAGTCCACCGCCGCTATCCGCCGCATGTAAGCGCCTAATTTTGGATTGTGATCGCGTTCGATTGTGCTGGAATGAGTTCGAACTGAATAAAGCCAATTAAGACGTGACCACGAAATAATGAATAATATGGAGTGAAAGTCCACCTGCCGCTATCCGCCGCATGTAAGCGCATAATTTGGATTGCGTTCGATTGTGCTGAAGAAGTTCGAACTGAAATAGCCAATAAAGACGTTACCACGACATAGATGAATAATAATGAGATGAGCTCCACCCGCCGTCTATCGCCGCATGTAAGCGCATAATTGTGATTGTGATGCGTTCGATGCGGTGGAAGAACGTTCGAACTGAATAAAGCCAAATTAAAGAAGTTACCACGACATAGATGAATAATATGAGATGAAAGTCCACCGCCGACTATCCGCCGCATGTAAGCGCCTAATTTGTGATTGTGAGCGTTCGATTGTGCTGAAAGAAGTTCGAACTGAAATAAAGCCAAATTAAAAGACGTTACCACGACATAGATGAATAATAATGAGTTGAAAGCCACCTGCCGCTATCCGCCGCAGTAGCGCCTAATTCTGATTTGATGCGTTCGATTGTGCTGAAATAAGTTGACTGAAATAAGCCAATTAAAGACGTTACCACGAATACGATGAATAATAATGAGATGAAAGTCCACCCGCCTCTATCCGCCGCATGTAAGCGCCTAATTTGTGATTGTGATGCGTTCGATTGTGCTGAAGAGTTCGAACTGAATAAGCAAATAAAGAC
>NW_023495705.1:0-1425 GCF_904425465.1 Colossoma macropomum
GTCCTGCTGATCTGTGCCAGGATTTCAGACAGCCGTAAAGGCCGGTGACTTCACGAAGAGCATACCATTCCCTCTGGATTACAGACTGCACAGAGGCGTACCACAGAACTTCACTGAGGCACTTACCGACTGCACCACATGTCTCGAACGTATCTAGCAGCCTAACGACGGGTGACCACCGCCTTAGGATTGTAATACGGCTACAGGATCGTTAGACTGTAGTTTGTAGCATCCATACAGTATAAGTATAGACTCATGGGTTTCATATTCTTACTCAACTCGCTAACATTTTGCAGAGTAATGTACGATGTGTGATTTCTGTGTAGAGGTTTCTTGTGTTTCAGGTGCTAATAAAGATGGCTGCGGTACGTCTGTATACGCTAGGATCCCCTAAATTGTTGACACACTGTGATAGGGGTTGGCACGCGTACTTGCTGAGTCGCTAGCGAAGCGTCGAAACATCAAACATCACCATTCAACCACAAGGAAGTCTGTATCCGCCTCGTTGTAACTATTTTAGTGTTTAAATAGTACAAACCCCCAGATTTTATTAAACCATGCTAGGAATATTTATTTCCTCCCTTTCTTTGTCTTTTCCACTGTTTTCTGTGCAGGGATCCGGTGAAGCGTCCTTCCTGGATTCAGGATTTCAGACAGCAGAAGGACCTGGACTTCACGAAGACACCATTCCTCCTGGAGTACAGACGGCAGAGCGACCAGAACTTCACGAAGACACGTGCACTTTCTGCGTTCAGCAGCCTACGTCGACCACTGCCAGGATTTGAATCGACTACAGGATTCGTTAGACTGTGTTTTGTACATCCTTTAGATTTAATTATAGATTCATGTTTTCATATTCTTACTTCTTAACATTTTGCATGTCTGTGTGTTTCTGTGTGAGTGTTTTGTTTCAGGTGCAGGCGCTGTCGTCTGTAACCAGAGCCACTAAATGTTGACCAGTGGGAGCGCTGAGGTTGAACATCACATCCACTCATCACCACAATGGAAGTCTATATCCTCCTTATTTTGTCTTTTTAGGTTTTAAATATTACAAACCCCCAGATTTTATTAAACCATGCTAGGAACATTTTTCTTTTTTCTTTCCACTGTTTTCTGTGCAGGGATCCGGTGAAGCTTCCTTCCTGGATTCAGGATTTCAGACAGCAGAAGGACCTGGACTTCACGAAGAACCATTCCTCCTGGATTACAGACTGCAGAGGGACCAGAAACTTCACAAGACACCTGCACCTTCTGCGTTCAGCAGCCTACGTCGACCACAGCCAGGATTTGAATCGGCTACAGGATTCGTTAGACTGTGTTTGTACATCCTTTAGATTTAATTATTAGATTCATGTTTTCATATTTCTTACTTCTTAACATTTGTGCATGTCTGTGTGTTTCTGTGATGAGTGTTTTGTTTTCAGG
>NW_023495706.1:0-18426 GCF_904425465.1 Colossoma macropomum
ACACAAATAGAGATGATGGAGTAGAACACAAATAGAGATGATGGAGTAGAACACAAGTGTTTTTTTAAGTAAATTTAGAATTACCTCTTTATCTTCTTTAGAGTTAGAATCTGTGGAAACAGGTACATTTAGTTACTTACATCATTCATTCATTCATTCATTCATTCATTCATTCATCTCATTTTCTGTATAAACTGTAATTCATTATGTGCATCGTGTGTTCTGAAACATTTCAAAATGAAGGAACAGATTAGATTTATTTTTTTAATGTATTCCTTTTAAAGTTACATTTTGGGACAGAAAAAGGATAAAAGAGTCTCGTCTATATATGTAGGATAATCAGTGATGAGCTATATTTACCCTCTCTGTGCTGTTCTCTGTACTTCAGTATGATGAACAGCAGGAACAGAAGAGCACTGAGCAGAACCACAATCACAGCTCCAAACACCAGAACCAGCATGAAGAACACATCAGATCTGTAGCCATCTACACATAAAACATCAAAACAATTTAAAATAATAATAATAATAATAATAATAATAATAATGTGATGTGTAGGGGTATGTTAGCTTACAGTGAATACATTAAAGGACAAACCTTTACATTTAGATTTGTTCTCCACAGATATTTGATTCATCTCTGAAGAAAGGATATAAAATAAGAAATAAAAACTATTTTAATCGCTTTTATTAGCTGTTTTATTTATAGTTCTTGGCTAATCTAATGAAATAATGGACATTACCTTTCAGTTGTAAATACGTCTTGTTGCTAAAAATCATGAGATTGTGCTGCAGGAAGCTGCAGTAATAGAGTCCTGAATCAGAGTGATTAACTGCAGTTATAGTGAGAGAGGAGTTCACAGAGTTCACTCTCATCACTGATCTGTTACTCTCAGTGATGAAGAAACAGGGTTTAGAGGATAATGATGATGATGATGATGATGATGATGATGATGTGTAATATTTACATGCAGCATAAACCGGTACTGAATTATTTGTTTGCTTGAGCCAGTATATATAATTTGGTAGAGTTAAGCTGTGTTGACACCAGAGAGTGACATCATCACCAGGTTCTGCTTCTACAGTTAAACCAGCCTGAGAGCTCAAACACACTGACAGAACACCTGAAACACACAACACAACACAGGACAACATCAGGATCTAATCTGTTTGTGTGAATATTTATCAGTGATGTTGAGTACAGAGCTTCACTGACCATCACAAAGCCTTCATCAGTGCTTTTAGAAGAAGAATACACAGTAATATGGTAACATCTCAGAACAGGAAGACTTTGAGATCACTGGTCCTGGTCTAATAAATCACCATTTGTTTAGCTATTAAGATTAGAGCATTTAACTGGTCATAATTTAAAAAGAACTTATTTAAACGCTGCTGACTCTGCTGTGAACTTTCTACTGAGAACAGTGCAGCGTTTCTCATAAACAACAACTGTTTACTCTGAGTTTAATAAGATAGAATCAGCATAGAAACACTTACCGATCACACAGAGCAGCAGAGCCATCACTGAAATGAGGACCATCACATATCGTATCAGTACCAAAGAAGAAGCTTCACAGTCCTGTTAAACTCCATTTATATGGAGTAGGAGGGGCTTAAACACATCCTTATACATATAACAGTGGACATCAAACAGAGATCAGATGTACATCAGAGTAGTCAGAGGGAAAAAGATCAAAAACAATACAACTTTACAAAGATTAGGATTTTTTACCCAATTTACTTTGTCATATATATAATAAATCATGCATAAATCATAAGTATATATACACAGTGGGGTCTGAGACCACTAGTTGTAACTGCTTCTATTTTGCATTCTTTTCTAATATAATACAAATTTTGATTGCAAATTAAAATATCAGCATAACAGTGAAAAGTAGAATCTTAGAAATTTTAACATGAATTTCAGAATTTATTAGTGTTTGTCCCCTTTTTGCTTTGATGACAGTGTCGAGCAAGTACAGACTCTGATCTCTAACAGTGAGAGAGAGAGAGAGAGAGAGAGAGAGAAAGAGAGAGAGAGAGAGAGAGAGAGAGAGAGAGAGAGAGAGCTGTCTGTGATGACAACTAATGAGGGCTATAGTTGTTCTTATTTTTATACCAATATCTGAAAAAATTCACTCTACTAATTTTGCTGAAGGCTCTTGTTATGAAATCAGGGAACTGACCATAGAAGACAAACAGAGCTTCTCTAGTTGAAGTTGCCTTTAGTACAAGAGTCCATTCACCCCAAAAAGCCTCATCATGCGTACAATGTTACGGCATTCAGAGACCTTCGTTGCCATTCCAGCTGTTTTGGAGTGGCCTTTTCTGCTGGTCCTAATAAAAAAGCATTGCTTTCAGCAGAAATATGGCATCATCTGCCAGGTTATTCTCCACCACAACACCACAATATCAGAGCTGTATATTAAAATGTTCTTACTGGAAAATTGCTTTGTCTTTAAGACTCTACCATAATAGTTTTACACACTTTTTAGCCCCCTTTTAAGTCCTTTGTACTGTTGACACAGTACACTCTATGGACAAAAGTATTGGGACACATCACACCTACAGGAGCTTTTCTGTCATTCTATTCTAAATCCATAAGCATTAATATGGAGTTGGTCCCACTTTGCAGCTATAACAGCTTCTACTCTTCTAATGGGGTTGAGGTCAGGGCTCTGTGAGGGTCAGTCAAGTTCTTTCACACCAAACTCACCCAGCCATGACTTTATGGAGCTGCTTTGTGAACTGGGGCTCAGTCATGCTGGAACAGAAAAGGTTCTTCCCCAAGCTGTTCACACAAAGATGGAAGCATAGAAATATCCAAAATGTCTTGATCTGCTGAAGCATTAAGATTTCTCTTCTAGATCTCTTTTCAGGGGTTCTAGACCAACCCCTGAAAAACAGCCCCATATCATCATCCCTCCTCCACCAAACTTTACAGCTGGCACAGTGCAGTCAGGCAGGTAACGTTCTCCTGGAATTCACCAACCCAGACTCGTCCATCAGACTGACAGATAGAGAAGCGTGATTCGAGTCCAGTGACCGTGTGCTTTACATCGCTTGGCATTGTGCATTTTGATCTTAGGCTTGTGTGCAGCTGCTCAGCCATGGAAACCCATTCCGTGAAGCTTCTCATGTGCAGTTCTTTTGCTGATGTTGCTTCCAGAGGAAATTTGGAACTCTTTAGTGAGTGAATCAACAGAGGATAGGCACTGTGGGCTTCAGCACTCTGTGGTCCCACTCTGTGAGTTTGCGTGGTCTACCGCTTCATGGCTGAGCTGTTGTTGCACATGGACACTTTCATTTCACAGTATTAGCACTTACAGTTGTCTGGGGCAGATCTAGCAGGACAGAAACTTCACAAACTGACTTGTGGCAGAGGTGGCATCCTATAACAGTGCCATGCTCATCAGTACGACCCTCTACTGCCAGTGTTTGGCAAGGCTTTGTGCTTAATTGATCCACCTGTTAGCACTGTGTGCGGCTGAAACACCTGAACTCAATAATTAGGCGGGGTGTCCCAATACTTTTGTCCATATGTTGCATATTTGACATAGTGTCCATATCTGCATCATGACTTCTGGGCTTCTGTGCAGGCCAGAATGTGAAGTGAACTGGATGATGTGTTGTCAGTATAAAGGATATTAAAATCACACAGTGAGTCTTAAACACACTTTGAAATCACACAATTACAGTTATGCCTCCATTCACTCCAGTTACTATTACTACAGGAGTCTTATTGAAGTCATGAGCTTTGAAGCCAAGGCTTGGTTTTATTAGATCACTTAGAATTGTAGTTAATAAAATCATCTTCTGTTCATTCCACACAAAATTATTGAAAAAATAGTTTGGGCTCCCAAGTGGCGCAACCGTTGGCCCTGTCATCAGGAGATCGCAAGTTCGATCCCTGGTGATGCTACAGCCGTCCGTAGCCGGGAGTCCGAGAGAGCACAATTGGCCTCGCTCTCTCTGGGTGGGTGGGATGGCTGCCCCTCTCCCCCCATCACTTAACGCGATGCTAGTCAGCGCAGGCGTCTGTTAGCTGACGTAACAGATCTGGCGGTTGGCGCTTTCCTCCGAGCGCGTTCGGCTGTCCAATGACGCTGCGTGAGCGGCAGTTCGAAAAGATGTGGTGGTTGGTTTCACAGGTCTCGGAGGAAGCCTGTGCCGCCTTCGCCCTCCTAGCGTTGATAGCATCGTGTGATTGGGGGAGTCCTAACTAGCGGGTGGAATTGGAGACGACTAAATTGGGGAGATAATTGGGTTAAAATCCAAAAAAAATTATAAAAAAAAAAATAGCTTGGTGTTATTACTGAGTTTCACAGGCCTTTTAATTGAGTTTTTCCTCAGCCACTGTTACCCATGACTTGCCTTTACTGGACCCACAAAGCTAATATAAGAAATCACCTAAAAATTCTTACTATTGTCCATTTATAACTTATTTTTGTCCCTTTTCTAGACTTTCATTCATAATCAGATATGAATAAAAGACACAGAGGTTTGTTTTCTGTTTTATATCTATAGAAAAAGAAATGCACGGGCTTCTAAAAAACTCAGGTCACTTTTGTGGTCGGAAAAACACTCAAACCCTGATGTGCAAATACACAGACCTGTGAAAACACTCAAACACATGCATGCAGACACATGACCACACCCTTGCACTGTGTGTGTGTGCGTGTGTTAGTGTGTGTGTGTGTGCGTGTGTTTGTGTGTGTGTGTGTGTGTGTGTGGGTGTGTGCGTGTGTGTGTGTGTGTGTGTGTGTGTGTGTGTGTTTGTGCTTTAAAACACATCTGCCATGACTAAGTGTGACTTCACATTACATGACACCACACACACTGCTGAAAAGTTTACAATCACCTTAATACTTCTTTGTTTTATTTGCAATAATAATACAATACAAAATAAACTCATAAATACTGGGCTTCCTTAAAAATGGTATTTTAGATGATTTATTCATAATAAGAAGTTATTAAATTATAAATCATATACTGTAACCCTCTGTATTATTTTTGCTAAATGTGCTGCCTGTTCCACAGCTTTCTCAGCTTTCTCAGTCACTAAAGAATCTGCTACAGCTCCGTTCATCACTCTCAGGGCCGCATAAAAGAAGAACTCCATTTTTTTTTACAAATTTTCAGCAGAATTCAACCTTTGAGTCTGAAGTCATTTAGACATATAGCAAAAATGGAAATACAAGGCTTTGTTCCAGTGATGTATTAAAATAGTGATATAATGATGCTGTGATGATGCTTTGGGGTCATTTCATCACATCTAATCTTCTTTATTACATAGATGGTTTGCAGTATAACCACATTATTGTGGTGTTATTTTAGCAGGTGCCCCTGAATGACCTGCTGTTAACAGTAAACAAGGCTGATCTGTACATCTTCTAATGGAAAATGAGGTGTGAAAGTGCAGCCGTGTGGTTTTGATGCAGCGAGCAGGTGAGAAAAGCTGAGGGTCAGTTTTGCAGTTGGAAAGTATTCAGACCACAATGTGCTCAAACACAGAGACACTAACTGAGCAGAAGGACTTTCACGCTGCATTACTAGATCAAACAAAGAGATTATTTATTATAATAATACAAATAATTTCACTTCATAAAACAAAAGTATCAGTACATCATGAAATATCAAACAATCTTTATTGTAAAACAGATAGTTCTGGTCCTAAAATCTGATTGGCTGAGTGGCGTTCGAAGCTGTTGTAAAATCCCTGATCCACATGCCACTTATATGACCACTTAAGAGCAACTGAACTCTGTATCACTGCGCCACGGCACAAAGAATCTTTGATTCTCATGCTGCTCGCATGGATCACCGAGTGTACTGACGAAGTAAGAACCCGGTTCTGTTTAAACTGAGGGGCAACTTATTTTCTTAACTACAACTAGGCTGGTCAGCTAGCTAACAGGCTAAAAGTATGATGAAAATAAATACACACAGTAGCTCATAGTTCTAGTGGTCATATATAATCAGCTCTTTGATTAAAGCATAAAGGCAGCATGTATGAAGTCTGACACAGTGTACAAACTCTGTATGTGTTAGTATGAATGTGTGCACGTCTTTACTTTCACATCTTAGCTTGAATATTTTCCAACCACAAAACTGACCCTCAGCTATTCTCACCAACTCGCTGCACCAAAACCACACGACTGCAGCTTAACACACCTTTGTCCACCACCACAGATAAACATCAGCCTAGTTATAAGAATTTTTAAAAATGGTGTGATTGATTATTACTCCCTTATACATCTAACAAAACATCATTTTCTTCACATCATTATCATTTTTAAATTCTTTTACACAATAATATGTGTCAAACTGTCCAAGCTTTCTTCACACTTTAAAGGGAAACTTCACTGATTCTACAAAATGTCTGCATATTTAAATGGTTAAGATGTAAACAGAGTCGTTCAGAGTGGTTTGGTGTGAAACGCTCTGTTCTAGAGAAACTTACAGACTCAGAATTGTTCACAGTGGTGGTGATAGGAACCAGACGTCCACCTCTAAAAGCTCCCTCACAGAAAGTTACTACATGGGATGGTTATGAATTCACTGCCTGATGACTGAGACATTGTTTTACGATAGTTTTGTGATGAAGTTTAGGCTTAAAATGGATTTTAAAATCCATTTATTTTAATCCCTCAGTGGCGGAGAGGCACATGCTGGGCTTTGCAAGTCAAAATAGTTCCCAAAGAAAACTTATATTTTTTTAAGATCTATGATTATTTTCCATCATCAACATTCCATATAAACTCAGAGGACTCGTGTAGGTTCACTGGTGGTTTAGGATAGTAAATAAAATGTCTATATTTGTGTTGTAGTCATTGTGACCGCTGGTTCCTATGACCACCACTGTAAAGACGTCTGAGTCTTTAGAATCAGCCATTTCACATCAAATCACTCTGACTGACTTTGTTCACATCTCAACCATTTGATTATGTATAAATTTTGAAAAACTGGTGGAGTTCCCCTTTAACTGACAGAAGCTGGTGATGATGATGTCATTTCTATCACAGTTTCTGGACTCATCCATAACTTTGTATAAGAACGCAGCACTGTTCTGGTGTTCTCTTGCGTTCCTGATGAAAATGCCACTGAAGTTCTGCAGTGGTTCTTCTGCAGTGGTGGAGTCCAAAAGGGTCCACATTGAAAATCTGGATTTATTTGACTGTTATTATTATTATTTAAGTGTGAAAATAAACAGAAAGTTTTTAGAATTTTGAAAAAAAAGGCAAAATGTTTACATTTTCACTGGTGGTCTCAGAATTTTTGACCCCACTCTGCCTCTGTCACCAGGGGCTGATTTAATGGTTCTTTAATGAGGCCCTAAAAAAAAAAACGACAGGAATGGCGCCCCCTGGTGGCACATTATTAAATGGGGCAACAGTCCATCCACACTGTAGAAATGCTATTGTGGTAACTGACATAATCTTAAACACTTTTATAGACATTTTTTACCTGATTGATTACATTAATGATTATCATCTCATTATATTGTCAGATTATTTTGCTTGTTTTAAGAATTGATGTACGGCTCTGTCTTTATGTTAAAGAGTTTCAAAATACATTTCTTGATGCAGCAGCAAACTGTGTTAAGTGCCAACAGTCACTGGCTACATTTAACACAGTAGCATGACGGTTTCTCATGCAGTGCTGTCTGAGGGCTCAAAGGTCACACACATTCAGCAGTGGTTTAAGGCCCTGCTCTACATGGACTGAGATTTCCCTGGATTCCCTGAATCTTTCCACAGTATTATGTACAGTCGAGGGTGAAAGACTGAAATTCTTTGCAATCTTCATTGAGAAATGTTTTTTGAACTGTTCTCTCAATTTTTTCAAAGTTATGACTCATCTTTACTTGGATTCTCCTTATATACCCGATCATGATACCCTCACTTGTTACCAACTCACCTGCTTACTGTGGTAACTTGAATTTTTGAAAACTTTTACACTCTAAATTTGCCCTGTCCTGACCTTTTTTGAGTGTTGCAGGCATCAAATTCATAATTTGTTTATATTTACAAAATACAGTCGTTGGTCTGCCAAAACATTAACATTTCAGTTTTTTGTACATTTATCAGTTAAATAAAGGATCGGGAGATGTAAAAAATCACAGATTCTTGTTTTTATTTTACTCAACTTTTCCAGAAATGTGGTTTGTATTTTGTAATTTACTTTTCCTTCTATATTAAATCAAAGCTGCACAACCAGAGTGAACCTTGTTTCAACATTACATCAACATCAATACTGAAATAAGATCAACAGGTGTTTCAGTGGTAAATCAATGACAAATACAATGAGGAAGATCAATACAAATTCAACTTCAGAGATTTAAATTGGTTTAATGGTGTTGCCAAACATCAAATCTACAATGTTTTATTAAATATTGTTTTGTTTAGTTTGAAAAAAGAAAAATGTGTAATCTTATTGTATTTTTTCTGTAGTGTCTGGACACGACCAGATGATATCACTAAACTAAATGGCCACACCTAGGCAGAGCTATTTCTAAAAATAAACCAAAATATAGCCGCAAGCGGCAATGAGTGGGTCCAAGAACTTATCTGCACAAAAAGCCCTGATGCCAATTAGGTTTAACAAGGCCTAATGCAGTTTGTTCCTCATTTATAGGTAGAGAGAAAAACTGAAAGGAAGTCAGACTTTATCAAAGAGTTTATCAATTTTGCCATAATCATTGAGCAGGGCTCTTTAACATAATATATGTCTATGTTCATATGTACTGATCTATAAAGGTTTGTGGAACATGCAAAAGATTGGCCAGAAATAGATGTCAAAAATGCATAAATACTGTAAAAGTTCTACCGTAGTTGTATTTGCAAAGTGGTTTGGTTCTCCATGTTTGATCCTTTGATATGTATGCCATAATGAGACCCAATGCACCCATAAGGGGCCCTTTGGCATAGAGGAACTAAGTGAAAGTGGGTCAGACTTTGTCAAAAGGTCTCCAAATGTTATGACTATTCATCAGGGAACTTCAACAGAGATGTTGACCAGTTTCATTTAGACTGACCTTTTGACCTCTGTATAATAAGCTGTAATCTGTGAATGAATAACTCAAAATACAAGACAAGGAGTCCAATTTATGACATAACATGTAATTACAAACTTATTCAAGTCAGTGAACTGAATCACATGGCACCAACTGTTTATCTATAGACATTGTAATAACATTCTAACAGCATTTTTAATCATTTCAAGTGTTTTTCAGTGCTAAAGCGCCCCCTGAAGGCCAATCCGGGTCAAATTTGCAGTCCTCACAAGAGTCTATTAAATATAAAGGCCAATAATTTTGAGATTAACTGACCATTGACTGATAAGTTATAGCAATTTACCCTTGAAATGCACTGGCCACAATGATACCAGATTTGCGCAGATTGGGTGAAAACCCAGGGACTAGTTTGTGCTCAAAACTATGTGCGATTTTGCATAAATTGCAAATTATTTAAAAAATGTGGGCAAAAATAAAATAAGAAAAAAAAATCCTAACAATTACAATACGGTTCCAGCACTTCATGCTTGGACCCCTAATAAAAGGAAGAAAAACTCTCACAGGGTCCTAAGCACTATGTTCTGGAACCCTAAATATGACAATTTGGTAGTTTGAAAGTTTGTCCAGAAGGGGGTGCTATATGGCCCCTAATAGGCTTACTGGAAGCTCTGTGTGAAGAGATCAGATCTCTTCATATTTTAAGAGGGTGGGCTCCACCTCCAATTAAGGACATTGGATTTATGACCACTGACAAAAAATCAGCACATCAAATAAGATAATCTATGCTCTTTCCATCAATGTAGAGCAACGGAGAGGCCCTAAGCAATGACCTATTTCTGACCACCGCGTACACAGTCATGTGCAAGAGTTTGTGCTCCCTGAACAAATGACTTGTTATTTTTTAAGCGTGAATAAGTTAACACATCCTCTACCAAAAACACACATCTGCGCATTTCAATGCACATTTACTGTTTATTATCTAAATTTAACGTACTGGGTAAATGCAATGTGGCCTGTACAGTGTGACACATAACAAAATTTGAAGCTAAATAGCATATTTAAGTTCCCTGTAGAGGACATATTACTTTATTTGTACATAGAAAATCAATAAACATGAAATTTGACCAAACCTGCAGGGAAAGTACATTAAGTAGATTAAAATCTTTCTAAAATCATACAGTTAAAATATAACTCCTCAATAAAAAACTAAGTAGTCCCTTTACACACATTAACACTTAGAACTGTATTTGTTATGTATTTATTATGCATTATGTATAATAGCTTGTCTATCATTTTAAAACTCCTGCTGTTTCTTTGCATTGTGTGACCTTTTAATGAAGAATTCTCATATTTACACTGACCACTCAACCTTTATGATTTTACATAATCTTTTTCATCTACAACACATATTTTAATTCATGATTCAGGTTAGAAGGCAAATGTTTTAATAGGATCCCAAAATAATCTATGTATATGGTGAATTGTGCTGTATAATTAAACCTATGTTTTATATGAAAGCATATTCATCAGTCGTTTGTGGACACATTTATTTATGTTTTTAATAAATGAGCTTGTGTTTCATTGTTGAAACAACTTAACATACAGTGTTAAAGAAACTGGGGTAATTTTGAGGGAAAACAGTGTTACAATGTAAATATATGTCACTTTTATTAAAAACAATTATATTTGTGAACATTCATTTATAAACCTCTCCCTTGTCTGCCACAACTACTTTCTTATTATTAATCAATAGCAGTTTACAGGTCAATATTAAGTGGGTAATAATATGGTAACATTATGATAACAAGTTGTACTATCCTAAAAATTTTAAGCTAAAATTCCAGTTGTTATCAAGTAATAAGTTTGTAATTATAGTGCCATACATTGGTAGTAAAATGGCAAAATAATAGTAACAAGTTGTACTAATATTAAAATTTGCATGTAAATGTTCTAGTAGTTAATGAATAATAAGGTAGTTGTCATGGTAACTAGTTGCTAATAAAATAGAGAAGTAAAAGTAATCTCTAATTACACAAACAGAAATCACTGCTGTCGGAAGAAAACCTTGTATCTCCATTTTTGCCATTTTCCAGTTTTTGACATAATGTGAAAATACCTGTTGTCCTATACATTGTAAGTAAATTTCATGATGAATAGACCAAAAGAAACATCCCAGAATTACTCAGAAAAATGTCTGGTTCCATTGACTTACATTAAAAGTAAGGTAGGTTTTTTTCATACTCCTGTAAAGTTACCATTTTGGAGATACAAGGTTTTGTTGACAACAGCAAAATGTTAAATGTTCATTTTCCAGTTGATACAAAATATTTTTAATATTTTAAATCCTTATACAGGTTAATAATATGATGGTGATTAACACAAAAGCAGTGCAGTAGTTCTGCTAAGATGATGTAGTATTAGTGCTGTAAATGACTCATTCACTTTTTCATTTTTTACCTGTTATAGATTTAAATGGAGATGTAATGTGATGTAATTTCAGGCCATAATAATGGTGAAAGTAACAGTAATGGAGCTGTAATGCAAACTTCCTTCTGTCTTGCTTTCATTATTGTACAATTTTATTACTAACCTGTCATCATTACAATTAATAACTCATTATTTAGTAACACCTTGAAAATTAGTGTGTAATTTTTAGTATAATCTGTTCTATAATATTTCCACATCACTACCCAGTTATTACTGCTCTGTAAAGTAAACCCACCTGCCACACAATCCAAATTAACACATATAACAAAATAGCGGAGCTGTGATAAAACATTTCTGATATGTATTTCTTACGTAATCCATTTTAATAAAGAAGACAAGGTGTTCCCAAACTTCTGATGGTCAGTGTGTGAAAAGTTCAGCAGAACCATGAATAAAAGTAACCATGTAATAATTAATTACTACAGAAGCTGAATCAAAGTACTACGTTGTTCTTACTGATGAATACTGGACACACGTCTCCACCTCTTCATTCTGTCCTCCTGATCTCTTCTTTTTCTTTTTGGAGAACTGTAGAGCGACAAGTTCCTGAAATTATATAATTATATTATATAATATATATAATAAATATATATATGATAAATAAGCAGCATGTTTACATATCACTGCTGTCCTTTTTTAGTTTTTGACATAATTTGAAAATGCCTGTCGCCCTTTACATTGTGTGTAAATTTCATGATGAATGGACTAAAAGAAATGACCCAAAATTACTTGGAAAAAATTCTGGTTCCATTGAAAGTAAAGTATGTTTTTTCCTTCTCCTGTAAAGTTAGCATTTTGGAGATATGAGGTATCAATGGACACTGAATTAGAACTGATGAACTGATATAATATCAGTGGACACTGAATTTTCTAATATGATTGAGGAATGATGCCCTTAAATTCAGTTACATACAGTTGTAAGCAAATGTTAGTGCGCCCCTGATCAAACTGCATGTTAGTGTTGATTTAAAAAAATGAAAATAACTAAAAAAAACAAGTTTACACATCCTGTTCATAAATCTTCTACACGTTTTAATGCATAATTACTGTTTTTTGGTCAATCTAACATTTTTGAAAAAAAAAAAAAGAAAATGTGGCCTGTGCGAAAGTTATGGCACCCTATTATATTTGGTGTATTTTGTGTATTGAAGTGTGCAGAAGTGTGTTCTCTGTAGAAGATGTGTTAACTTATTTATACTTCAACAACAACATGCATATTTGACCGTGCTCAAACTTTTAAATATGACTGTATGAAAACCGACAATCAATGAAATCAGGAATCATATAAAGTCCAGATCTCTTGCAATGGAACCAAAACTCTTTCATTGTGGCCTGTGCTTTATAATGAGTTTTGAGAAATTTAGGGCACTGTGTAAGAGGCAGATAATGACTTTAGAAATATGCATTCAGGCAGAACTGACCCAGGCTACTTAATTATTTGCCTAATTTTTTAATTAAATATGAATTCACTACATAAAGCAGCATTTTCACTGTTACCTCTTTCTCTTGTTCCACTGTAGATCCAGCATCTGTAATAGAGAATTGTAAGAACTTAGTTAGCTGTGCATGAACAAGTGATCAAAAAGTCCTGATGTTGTAGGAGCATCATTTAGATGAGCAAGACATTTTAATAGTAAATGTGTTTAATATGTCCTTTAAGTCTATTTAAAGTGTCAGCAGTACCGTCTCTCCACTGTTTCCTGCCCTTCAGAATGATGATAAGAGCACTGAGGAGAATCACCATTACAGCACTGAAGACCACAGTCAGCATGAAGAAGAGATCTGAAGAGGAGGAAAATGGAAAAACTGTGTTAATAGAAAAGTTCCAGTTAGAACCGAACACACTATGAAGCTGGTCTCACATGTTCAGTGCTGTGAAGTCTGAAGCTCATTGTTTAAAGCATTTATCTCAGCAGTGAGTCTGTTTGTGCTCGTAAAAAACGTTTTATCATCAGAATAAATGCAAATACACATAAGTACAGTAAAAATAACAAGAATTTGTACTTGAAAAGTAGTTGTTGATAACTTTTGAGCTAGTTTAAAGAACAAAGTTTGGTTCTAGATATCTCTTGGACACATCCAGCCATCATAAGAATGTACTTAGATAAATTACATAGATTTGATAAGCTTGTTAATCAACAGCACACTTGATTTAACATGCTGAAGTGTTGATAAACTAAACCAGCTATACAGTAATAACTATATGTAATACAAATAATACTGGACTTCTCAGTATTGGAAGCCCAGTACACTGAAATACACTGACATACACAAAAGCACTGCTTATTGTATTAATATTATTTGTGTTTATTCTAATAGTAGTGTTTATTATATATTTTTTCAGGTGCTTAAAATTTTGCACAGTACCGTAAACAATAAACACAATCATAAAAAGTGAATAAAAATACAGCAGTACAGTTTCTCATATTTCAGCATAATAATCAAAATAGTAAGTGATCAATGGTAAATGCAGAAGCACATGATAGAATAAGAGCCGAATCAAAGATGACAAACCTTCGTATCCATTATTGGTGTTCTTGAAAAGTGCTTTGTTTTGATCTAAGAAAGATTTTATATGGTTATTTCATTTATTTGATAAAATTTAATGCTCCTTTTCTTCTACCCCATAGTGAAAATGAAATAAAAACACAGTGTAATATAGATGTTATTTACAGGTTGTCTAAGGTCACTAGTTAGTACAGAAAGCTACCTCTCACTAGTAGGAAGGTTGCGTTGCTGAAGGTTATGTAGTTGCTCCTCTGAATGCCGCAGTAATAAAGTCCTGAATCAGTGTAATTAACTTCAGTTATACTGAGAGACGTTTTCTCAGAGTTCACAGTCATCACCATTCGGCTACTCTGGGGAACAAAACTACAAGATACTGGTGAAGAATACAGTTTGTACCGCTGGCAGTTCAGGAGATCTGGAACAGATGCATTTGTGTGCTTGAACCAGTATATATGAGCTGGTTCCTCCAGAGTGTAATTGGACCAGATGGTAACATTATCTCCAGGTTCAGCCACCAGCGTTAATGAGGTCTGAGAGCCCCCAGTCACTGACAGTAAACCTGTAACACACAATACAAACAGCTTTCTACACAACACACAGACTGTCTGGGGTTAACAATAAAACATGAACATTACAGCTTAAACACTTACCTGCACTGTGGAGCAGCAGAGCGAGGAATAAAACACAACCCATCATCTAATCAGACTAGACATACGGACGAAATGTAACTGTGTTCAGTCAAACAGGGCTTCATACAGCTGAAGGCGTGGCCTAAACCCTGTTTTGAACCATTCTTCTGCAGTGACTTCACTGTAAAATAAAATGTTTATATGTGTTTTGTCTTTATAGGAACATATTAGAGGAGTTCAGTGTCTCGAGTCAATTTAAATTGATACATTTTTCAATTCTGTATAAATAGTCAGTGCTGAAAATGTGCTTTATGTTAATTAATATTACAATTTTTAGACTATTGTAAGATTATATAAGATTTTATGCTAAATGAGGCAAATAATCTGTAGAGGATGTGTTAAATTACATTCAAGTGTATTTTCTGTGCTGGTAATAGACAGTAAAATCACATGAGGTGGACAGGAGAGTCCTCTGAGTATTTCTTGCACAGACTGACCTCAGCAGCCTCTGTCCACTTCCTCCTAGACTGTACAAGAGCCCTCTTAGTCAATGTGTATAATCATTGTGTTTTATTAGGCCTGTCTTAGTGATCAAGATCAGAGGCATGCGTGTGTCCATCTCGCCCAGGGAATAGAGCTGGTTCAGCTCGAGGTCCACAGGCTTCATCACTCTTGGACTTCCCCTCTGCTGCCGTGTCGACCTCAGTCCTCAGTGCTGGAATCAGCTGTGTGTGACCTCTGACACTCATGGCTGTGACCTTACATTTAATCTAAATGATGTGTAAACAAGCCAAAACATCTCTTTTCTCCAGAGTTACTGTTTTTAAAGTTTTTACAGTGGAAAAGTGATTAAACTTATATGGAGACTCTTTAGCTACGTGGTGTGAGCTTCCATTTTCAAAAACATCACCAGTTTTAACTGTAAATCACTCCTAAATAGAACAACAAGTTATAGATAAATAAACAAACAAACAAATAAGTGCAACTAGATTTGCATTTTAGTGCCTGCAAAGCAAAGAAAATCATAAAATAATATTTGCAAGGAATGAGTCACAGAATTCAAAAGAAAATGGGAAGGAAGGAAGAAAGGAAGAAAGAAAGAAAGAAAGAAAGAAAGAAAGAAAGACGAAAAGCTTTCAACCTATAGAGGTTTAGAAAACGTTCAATGAGTTAAACTTTGATAAATAATAAAAAAAACTGAAATCAGCTAATTTAATTTCAAAGATGGAGGAATGAAAAAAGATGAATAAAGAGAAGTGAGGAGGCTGAAGAGACATTAAAAGACATTAAAAGTCCATCTGCTGTCAAATCAAAACATTTTCCTGTCTTTGTTCTCATCGCTGGTTGCTGAGTGAACTTCCTGAAACAGGTGCTGCTGACCCGACTGTGGAGACACAGTAGGTGTGAAGGAGTGAACTAGATGAAGTTTGAGGTTAACACACAGCTCACACGGCTAACACTTCTCCTGAGCAGCCCTCAGAAGGCCGGTTAGTATGGGTATGGGAGGCAATAGCAGTTAGGTTTGAGATCTGAACTACATTTAGAGAACATAAACTGCACCAGCTCTGTCCACTGAAACACTCACCATCACACGGCCATTTCAGTCCAGTCATTATTCCCTATACTGTCTCATGACTCGTACTCAAAACAAGGCTAACATTTATTGTAGTTCAAACGAAAGAGGCAAATGCTTCAGACAAAAGGGTAGATTCTCACACACACCTCCTAAAGTGTAACACTGCAGTCAGTCAATCAGTAAACAAGAAACAGTGAAGACACAGGAAGCTACACTGTTAGAAATAAAGGTTCTGTTCTGGTACATTTTTCATTCATCAAGGTACAAACAGTGTAAATGTTCCCTCAACAGTGGTTTTAAGGTCTGACTATGAAACTATGAAACTTAAATAAGTTTTTCCAGGTGTAAAGTTCGTATTTGTACCTTTTAATAACTGAATGTTTTAAAACAGAACAATACAATAAAAAGCCTGGAGGCGAGACGGGGTGTGTGGAGTCAGTATGGGGTGTGTGGAGTACTGAGATGTACCCTTGACGGTTCCACCCCAGTGATGAGAGGGGAACTGCCCCAGTGACAGTTTAGTACCTTTATTTCTAAGAGCGTAGTGTCTGGTGGGAACAGTGTTCTAGAGAAGCATGTGGGCAAGAAAAAAGCCGGTGGTCCACACTGAGGTTGGAAATACTCACCATGGTGTGCACAAGAGCAGAGGATGCTGTTAGACCAACAGCAGCAGAGACCGTGGTTCTCATACAGCCTTTGATGAGGTTAATGCAGGTGTTGTCTGTTTACACTCCCTCTCTACACCAACTGTCTGCACAGACCCTCACTTTGAACACCTTATTAAAGCTGTGCAGAGATGCACTGAGCACATGCCAACAAATGTCCTAAAACACTAACCAGACATTTGAAATAAAACAGAGAACATAGACGCTCCAGAGTAGCTGATGATCTGACCTGTTTATCATTTCTGCTATTTTAACTTGTTTTCTTGTTGATCAATAAGCTTTTATGTGATGAATGCACATCTACAACATAACCACATCTGAAAAACTGGCTCAAAGTCCCAACTGAATCTTATTAGATTGATTGAAATAAATAGGACAATCAATCAGCTCATCTGTATCCTGTCTCTATGGCAACTGGATTGAAACTTATGGTTGTGTTAAAAAATTTCACTGCAAAAGTTGTACTGCTGCATTATTCCTTATATTTCTGAAAATGCAAATCAGAATTTTACCAAGATTACACTGACTGTGCACTGACACAGGGGTTAAAAACATATTTAAGGTTCTAGGACATCACTGAGCTGCAGTGAGAACCACTGTCTACAAACTGAAAACCTGGCCTGGAGTGTTCTGCACAATGGAACTAACAGAGACAATTTCCAGAACAAAGATCAGCTCTCTTTCTCTCTTTCTCTAATAATTTAATAATTTGATATATATATATATATATATATATATATATATATATATATATATATATATATATATGTTTAAGATCACAGCGTTAAGAAAGATAAACTCAAGGATCAAATGTGTAATGACTCTGTTATTAAATACTGATTAAAACTGTTTAAGTGTGAAAGGGCTCAGCATATACGGACTGGTAGCAAACGTAGACCTTTTGCCTCTGTTTTGCCTGTGTGTGTTTAAAATGGGCTAAACTCACAGGTATACAGCAGCCTGGGCCTGGAGAGAATATCCCAAGAAAATGACCAATAACTGTCCGACTGCTATAGACTCAGTAATACTTTACTATGTGAGCAGACCCTCGTCACTGCCAGCTTGAGTCTTTTGCTCATTAGCCTGGCAACATACACGTCACACTAGGCTAACGTCACATGGTAACAGGTTTTAGTACAGTATCGGGTCAATACCTGATACCAGTATCAGTATCACTGCATTATGTGTCACTCTAAATGGGCTGAACCCCCACTTCTACTGTGGTTCAGTTCAGTGAAAGAACAACAGTGGTGAGCAAATAATAGAAGCAAACCCAGAGAGTTTGAACTAAAGGAAGTCCAGTCTGAACCTGAGTATATTACAGTGCAGTGGTCAGTTTCAGAAGGGTTTTATGAGGCAAGTTTAGGAACAGACAACAAACGTAATATATTTAATTTACAATTAAACAAATATCAAAATGTGATTATAGTTTTGAGATCCTACAAAGGAAAAATAGCTGCTTCTATGATACTTTTCACACCCAGAAAAAGTCATCACAGGGCAAATTTAGAGTGATAATTTTATAGAAAATTCAAGTTCCCACAAT
>NW_023495707.1:0-4480 GCF_904425465.1 Colossoma macropomum
CATAAGTAATTGACAGCCAAAGTCCATACACCGGTCAATATAACAGTCCAATACAACATAAAAATATTTTTTCCAATAAGTATAGTCCTGAAAACCAATATCAGTTCATACTCTGTCATACTATGTACAGTGGGGGCCAAAAGTCAGGGAGTACATTGGAAATCTGGGATTTCTTCATTTAAACCTGAAAATAAACAACATAAAGTGTTACAATTGTGAAAAATTGAAAGCAAAGAAATTTTCTGATCAGTAAAATTAAGAAGAAATATTCCAGATTCTGAACTATTTGTAGGTCACTATTTAAATGGAAGAAAATTTGGGTCACTGACTATGTTAGGGCCTTTGAACAAAAAGCTGAGTATTTTTTGAGTGTTATCCTTTTCACTGAAGTTTGTATTCAGATAAATATTATCTGTTCATCAAAGGCCTCTGCACAAACTTGTGGAGTATGAGTGCACAATGTCATTAAAGCAAAAGGGGAACACTAAGAAACCTTGAGATTCAAGTAAATATTTAAAAGATTTCACATTTCACTTGATAATTGTTTGATAAACTGTCTGATAATATATTTTGTAATGGAAAATATTGTATTAAACTAAAAAGAATTCAAAATAGAAGGATTTCTACTCTTGGTCTCATTGTACATACCAAATATGAAGTGATTTTGCAGTAGCATTTTAAGTATTTGGCAGCCAAAATCCTCGCGATGGTCTATAGAATCATACATCAACTTCCCGTGAATTAATAAATAGATGAATGAATGAACGAACACATTTTACAAATCTTGTCAGGATAACTGTTCTAAACAAACCCTGAAATAGCACTTTTTTACTGATAAACATGTTCCTGTTTTGGATATTTGGAATTCATTGTACTGAGAAAAAGTATGTACTGAATTCACTTCATGTGTATGTGATTTCCACATAAATAAAATATAGGCTTTAATGGCAAATTATTGCCAAGTAAAAAGCTGATGTGAAAATTTTTAAATATAAAATTTTTATTGAAGTAATATTTGTATTAATGTGGGAATGACATTTGTAAAATATAGTAAAATACACCGATCAGGCATAACATTATGAGCACCTCCTTGTTTCTTTGCTCATTGTCCATTTTATCAGCTGCACTTACTATATAGGTGCACTTTGTAGTTCTACAATTACAGACTGTAGTCCATCTGTTTCTCTGCATACTTTGTTAGCCCCCTTTTACCCTGTTCTTCAGTGGTCCGGACCCCCATGGACCCTCACAGAGCAGGTGCTATTTGGGTGGTGGATCATTCTCAGCACTGCAGTAACACTGATGTGGTGGTGGTGTGTTAGTGTGTGTTGCGCTGGTCTGAGTGGATCAGACACAGCAGTGCTGCTGGAGTTTTTAAACACCTCAGTGTCACAGCTGGACTGACCAAAAATATCCAGCCAACAGCGTCCAGTGACCACTGATGATGGACTAGAGGAAGACCAACACAAACTGTGCAGCAGCAGATGAGCTATCGTTTCTGACTTTACAAGGTGGACTGACCAGGTAGGAGTGTCTAATAGAGTGGACAGTGAGTGGACACAGTGTTTAAAAACTCCAGCAGCACTGCTGTGTCTGATCCACTCAGACCAGCGCAACACACACTAACACACCGCCACCACGTCAGTGTTACTGCAGTGCTGAGAATGATCCATCACCCGAATAATACCTGCTCTGTGAGGGTCCATGGGGGTCCTGACCACTGAAGAACAGGGTAAAAGGGGGCTAACAAAGTATGCAGAGAAACAGATGGACTACAGTCTGTAATTGTAGAACTACAAAGTGCACCTATATAGTAAGTGGAGCTGATAAAATGGACAATGAGCACAGAAACAAGGAGGTGCTCATAATGTTATGCCTGATCGGTGTACAGCAAGTAAAGCAATGCATATGATTAACTATCAATGATGAAATTTTGTGAAATACCTCCAATGTAATCTTATGACCTAGTTTGACACTCTCATCGCTTTTCTGCTTCCTAACTACAAATGTTATTTTAGGAACAACTGGATGAGATCAAGGCAGTGTGGAATGCTCACCGTATCAGGCCATGCAGAAACCACAATGTGCCCAGTGGGATTCCTGATGTGATGCATACAGTACCTCAGCTGTGGGCTTCTGAAGAATTCCTTGCTCCACATACTGACCTTGATACATGCAAACAGGCATGCAAGTTCATTACAGCAGTCCCATGTGATGATGACATATTTGATCTATGTACTGTCATCATGCTTGAATTAAGTTTGACTTTTCCCAAAGGTGTATCTCAAGTCACGCAGTTATACATGACACTTCGTGAAGCACTTCGCTCCCTTATCCTAAACTGAGTACCAATTGTCTATACACTCGCTAGGGGTGTAATGAAACATTAACATGTTAAACATGTCTTGATTCTACAAAGCTCCATTTCTATGCTCAGAGATTGTTTGGCTCAGAAATATAAGTTTTATTTGAAAACAAAAGACTGCAAATTAAAATGTCCTGATACATTTTCTTTAAGACTGTACTGAAATTGTTACACCTTTAATACTGCAATTAATTTGTGCAGGACTACTCATATAAATATTTTAAATGTAGTCATTGAGTTTCTTCCATATCTACTTACAAGTCAACATTTACTGTTTCTGCTGTAAATAATATTAATAATTCTTGTTTCTACTATTTTTTTGGGTTGTTGTTTTATTACAGTATTAGAACTTATGTGATTCTTAATTATCAAATCACAGGCATTTAAACCAAAATGACCATGTTTGTTGTATAGTTTATAATTCAATTTAAAGACATCTAATGTCAGCTCTAAGAAGTGGTCATGCACTGTATCTTTTTTCAGTTATGTGTAATAAAACATATCAAAGGAAAAGACAATAGTTGTTAACTCATTTACTTATTTATTGCATGCATTGAGCCAACAATAATTAACTTTCTGTGAATAGTAAAGATATTGTGATAATGTGCAGTTGCACTTGAAACAAGCAGAACACTGTTGGAACGTTAACTTCAGTTAGCTAAACAGTTGAAAGAAATAAAAAAAAAGACCAATCTACAATAAACTCTAGTTGCAAACGCAAGTACAAAGTAACGAAAATGTCCACTTAGCAGTACAAAATGGGAAGGTAATGCAAACAAATTGCTCTTTCAGGGCAATGAAGATGGAGGTTTCGAATTATCAGCTTGTTGTGAGCAGGATGACTAAAGTATGTTGTATAAACAAACATTTCAAATCAAAATATTTCTATCTAACCAGGCTACAACTGAAATACCCAGTTGTTCATTTCCATTTATGGTGCAGGAGCAAGGTGGGATCACTAGTGTGGGTCCCTGTATGGCAGTGCCCTTGTATAACTTCACTTGAGCCTGCCTATTAATGCTCATACAATGTCCATAACCCAAATGGAACTTTTTAAGACGAGGTCAAAGTCATTGCGAAGATCTGGATAGCTCTGGTAGTTGGTAGGTATGATCAAATAGCACCCACATGTATGCGCCTGAGATCTACATTGGAATGAAGAGGTTTCTGTGAACTGCACTGTGATGGGATGTCCAAGTAGGATGTCTGCCTCTGTGCAGAAACGAAGAAAAGACTTCAAGTTGAGGTCATCTGTCTCCCCAATATACTTCCTTAGGTGTCTTGCCACAGTGTTCTGAAGTGCAGTCATTTCCTCTGGGAACTTCAAAAGTGCTCTCACGCGCTTAGATGTTGGAATGCGTTCTTCCATCATCTCCACAAGTCTCTGTGGATACAAAGTGCCTGCCAAACACTTCAAGATGGGTCTCCAACATCTGATAACAAACATTGGTGTTTGGATAAGAGCTTTGTGCCCTAACTGCATCAAGAGTGGAGCAAGAGTTTCCTTACAAGGAATCTGGTGGCAGTCGTGTGCATCTAGAACATCTATTAGATCATCTCTGTCAACAGACTCAAATGATTCCAGTGCAAGCTGAAGGATTTTTCTCTCTTCTTTTGATATGTATTGCATGAAGCAATCGGTTACATTGCTGTAAGTGGTACCGTATAGAGCTTCTTCCAGAAATGGAAGAGGCAGCAGTATTGGAAAATACTGTACAGTTAGCCACCCTGTAACAATAATTCTCGCAATTGCTTGCCATTCCTGGACTTGGTATTCATGCCTAAGATAGGGTGTCTTCACATCTGTACCCAGTGTGCATTTTGTGTAGAATTCTCCCCAAAATTCTGACAGGCAGTCCCTCAAAACACCTGAACCCTCTCCTTCTTCTAGTTTCCCATTGGGAAGCTTCCTTTTGATGTGAACATCTTTGTTCATGATATCTGGATCCATAAAAGCTCCATTGAGGTCATTCATACAGTTGCCCCTACTCACTACAATAATGACCTTTGGCTTCTTCTCCCAAGGCAATGTGTCATCTAGATCAACTGCATCGGCTCCAATTATCACTTCCTCATCGGTGTAAGTGTTCAGCTGTATCTCCACATCTTGAACCT
>NW_023495708.1:0-15321 GCF_904425465.1 Colossoma macropomum
GTGTAGAGACTCTGTACTGATCCATCTGTTTCTCCTTCTGCAGGTGTTTTCACTGCTCCACTCAGAGGAGTCTATTACTTCAGGTTTAATTTACTTGGAAACAGCGCCTCACACTGGATAGGTGCATTTCTATTCAAAAATCGAGAGGAAATCTTATATCTGTCTGAATTCCCCAATGGAAATAATGCCTATGTCTCTAATGCTGTCACTCTGCTGCTGGAGAGAGGAGATCTTGTGTATGTTAAGCTCAGAGGTGACCATCAGGTGTTTGATGACAGTAGCATCCATTCAGTTTTCAGTGGCTTTTTGCTTTTTCCCATGTAAAATGGTTTGACAGTTGAAAAAAAGAGAAAGTTGCCTTTGTCTCACACTTCTCATGCAAAAAAAAAAAAGTTCTATGTGATATTTTAAACACATTTTGCTTAATTCTGAAGTGTATTTTGAAAACTACAGTACAGACATACATTATTTGGAGTGGTCCTTTGTAGATGATTAATAAACTCTTTACAGCTTATCTGTGACACATCAACAACATATCAGTGAAGTAGCAGCAGTGAAGCATCTGAATAAGATCTAAGATGTACTGTTAATACATTACTTTAAGTAGATGTACTGTTGATATTTCACATAGTAAGTAGTAAGTAAGTAAAGTTTATTTATATAGCACTTTTTTACAACAGCTGTTGTCGCAAAGCAGCTTTACAAGGAAATCAGCATTACAGAAAGAAATCCTGGTCCAAGCCCCCATGACTGTCGCCAGTGGCGACAGTGGCAAGGAAAAACTCCCTAACAGCAAGAGGAAGAAACACTGAGAGGAACCAAGACTCAGAAGGGGAACCCATCCTCCTCTGGTCGACACTGGATAGTAAACATTGTTAGTACAAAAACAGGGAAAACAGGGGGAGCAAATGATTAATTTGATTAGTTCATGCAGCAGCAGCGGCAGCAGCAGCAGCATCAGTGGGGTCAGGTTGTGAGGGTGAGGTTTGCACGGCGAGCAGTGGCACCCGATCAAGGCAGAAGAGGCAGCAGCCTCAGAACGCACAGGA
Source organism: Colossoma macropomum (assembly GCF_904425465.1). Classification (NCBI taxonomy): domain Eukaryota; kingdom Metazoa; phylum Chordata; class Actinopteri; order Characiformes; family Serrasalmidae; genus Colossoma; species Colossoma macropomum. The sequence goes on from NW_023495708.1 coordinate 1,050, forward strand.
TGGGCAGCTGTTCAACTCGGCAAAGGAAAGAAAGGAAAAACACACAGAGTCAGTTTTGCGATGGGACCAGGACCTAACCTGGTCATTTCATTAAGCAAACCCTAACTTTTCCCAACCGTGCCCAAATCCTAACCCTCAACCTGGTTCCAGTCCTAACTGTAACCTTAACCCCAACCCAAAATCTAATCTAAACCCTCACCCTGGCCCTAATCCTAACCCTAAACTTAACCTCAACCCAAAACCTAATCCTAACCGTGGCACTAATCCTAACCCTAACCTTAACCTCAACCCACAACCTAATCCTAACCCTCACCCTGGCCCTAATCCTAATCCTAATCCTAACCTTAACCTCAACCCAAAACCTAATCCTAGCCCTGGCCCTAATCCTAAGGGTCACCTTAACCTTAGCCCAAAACCCAATCCCAACCCTCCCTCTGGCTCTAATCCTAACCCTAACCTTAATCTCAAAACCTAATCCAGTGAAGCTCCAGGTACAGAATGATGTCAGTGTGTCTGTATCAGTTTGTTGAGGATGTTGATGGTCTGTATTAAAGCTGTTTCATGTTCAGTTCCGCTCAGATTAACATCTACAGATCTGAACCAAATAAAGTGAAAAACAACTGAATTATAATGAGATTTTATTTACACAGTTAATTAAAAGTCTCTTGATAATCTACTAAATGTATTCATTGCTGCTACATTTTTGATATGTTGTTGATGTTACTGAGAGGATTTATTTCATCTAAAATTGACCACTCGAAAGAAAATGTCACCGCTTTTCACTCAGTTTCCTCACCAGCTGGGACTCATGAAAATATGTTTACAAAACAGTGAAGCTGACTGAATATTACTTATTACTATGTCTTGTCTTTGTACAGCTTTTGTTTAAATGTAGGTCAAAGTGGATTTATAAACCACTGTTTTCTGTTTTTGCAAGGAAACAACTGTTTAAATGTGCAAAGAGCAGTAATGATTTTATGAGAATTTACAAGGAGGATACAACAGTTTGCTCAGAGAAAGACTTTACTGCTGTTTACAGTTTACAGTTAGGAAGACTTTATGTAAAAACATCATTCCCTCATTGAATACAGTGCCAGTGGCACATTGCTGGTGCTCTATGACAACAAAGGCCTCGGATGGTTGCACAGCTGAAGACTTGTATAATGGAAGAATGTCAAAAAACTCCATATTTAAGACTGAAGAAATTCCCCAAGTGTTTATTAAACATTGTGGTAACACTTTATTTGGATGCTCCACTGTAGATGCTTGGTAAATGCTCAGTATATCTTTAAGTAAAATTCAACTAAATTACTGTTAAATGCAACTGAACTGTAAGTGGAGGGTTATTTGGAGGATCCACTGTAGAAGCTTTGTGAAGGCTCAGTCGGTTTATAAGTAACATTCAACTAAATATCTATTCTCCAGGGTATATTTTGGTTTGTCCATCTGAATTTACATGACATAAGGCAAATTAAGTGTGCTTAACCCTAAGCACAATGTTGTTGATAATCAACTGAACCTCACCAGAAAGTTTGTTAATGATTTAAGTATCTGTAGAGCATCTATTGGGGACCATCCAAATAAAGCGTGACCAATATTGTTAAAGGGAAAAATGCTGTAACACAAGGACACAACGATAAACCTGCATCTGTCCCAAAATAATGTTTATATCGCAAGATAAACACACAATAAAACACCAAACATTGTGCTTTTGTCCTGTTTTCAATTTAATACAGATCAAACCATTTACTAATCACTGCTTTCTGTTTTTATTAGCATTTCACACACTGTCCCAACTTTTTTGGAACTGAGGTTTGTAATCAATTAACAAACTGGGTCGTTTTTCACCCACCTTTTTGGTTGAGTGCCTGTCAACAAAATTGCTGACAATTTGTTAGCCTCTCACTGCCCCATTATTCAGTTTCTGACCACACGACCACTCCTACGTTGATTCACTACTTCTAGCTTCTACTTCTTGTTCGGTTGAGAGTGGTCAAAAATATCCAGCCAATAGTGACTCTGTGGTCAGAAATGGGTCTTTAATGAAGGGCAGGAGAATGGCTGAAACAAACTGTGAATCAACCCCATGTCAATGGTGTAGTTAGAAAGGGAGTGTTTTTAATAAAGTGGACAGAGAATATAAAATTTATAAAGATATTCGTAACTGAATGTCTACTGACACCTAGATTGAAGCATAAGCTTAAACTCGTGCTATGTTTACAAAAACATTTACACCAATTTTTCTGATGTTTATGAGCTCATTTATAACCGTTAAAACAGTGAAAACAGTAATAAACAGTTTACACCACATCAATAAACAGACATTTATAACTGTGTAAAAACTCAAACTTCAAACCGTCGTTTAGGTAAGTGATTCAAATCTGTCATTAATGTGACGAACCGGCGTCCTGAAATGACCCTCATGAGCTCATCCTACTCAGTAACGACACATGAATGAATCACGTTCATCATCAGCACAAACTAACGAGCAGAACGAGCTTCGCTGAGAAGATCATTAACTCTGATCAGCTCTCAGCTTCATTATTAGAGCGAGACGAAGGAGAAAAAGGTGAGATGAGCTGCTTTTCCACCTTTTATAGGCTTTAAGTTCTGTGTTGTTGTTATATATTACATACATATTCAGATTCAAAAGTTATGGCACATTTTAAAATTTTGTTTTTTTCTTTTCTTTTCCCAGTGGGTTAAACTCAGCAAATAAAATTCTGCATTAAACTGTGCAGAAAATGCCATATTGCCAAAGTGTGCTTTCTGAAGGGGACGTGTTAGTGTTCAATTACAAATTGGGACGTTACAAATGAGGGGGTGTTTACATATGACTGTATGCCCCTGATCCATATAGAAAATATATGTTTAGTGCCGGAAAATTCCATTTAATAAAGCCTCGTTATTAAAAGCAGTTTACACAGAAAACAGCAGAAAACCACTGAAAGTGCAATGGTTGTCACTGTTGTCATGAATCTGACTGTTACGTCTGAGCTTAACATACACATGATCTCCTTGCTGCAGCAGCAGAGTGGCTCCACCAACGGCGTACTCAAATGTTTCTTTTGGGTCTTCAGTCACATCAAAAATTTTCTCTTTATTTTTATACAAACACAGAGCCAGCCTGTTTGAACTGCTGTAACCAAGTACATTAAACCTGAAGTAATAGACTCCTCTGAGTGGAGCAGTGAAAACACCTGCAGAAGGAGAAACAGATGGATCAGTACAGAGTCTCTACACCACCAGAGAGAAGAACCAAACCAGACATCAGACACTGTCTCTGTACTGACTGTGCATTTACCTGTGATTGGGCTGAAAGCGTTTCCAATGTTTGTGATCTCTTTGCTGAAAACCAGTATGGTGTCGACACCTAAAGGCCCGACGTAGCCATTTAAGCCTGAAGCAGATGAGAACGCCACCTTTGGTCTGTCTGCATGAACGAATGAATGAATAAGTCATTTTTGACACTGTTTTGATGTGTTGAATTTTGCTTGTAAGACTTACTTGCATTCTCCTCTCTCAGTGCTTCCACACCCACTTCAGTAGAGACCACCCTCCCCTCCAAAGCTGTGAGACACACACAACAAATAAATAACTATCCAACCAGCTAAACGCAGAATCAGATTATTGACCAAATGAATCAGTTTCATTAAAGCACCATTGAGAGTCATGATCAGCACTAATACGAGTAAAGAGTGTAGTGACTTTACACTGGATGTTCAATAAATAAATAAATAAACAAACTTGGTCACGATCAGATTAAGGACCAACTGAACCACTTTCTTTAAAGCACCAATCAGGAATCAGAACTAGGACTGAATCAAGACTGAAGCAGTGACTTTACACTTTTCACAGTCTTGTAGTTCTGCTGTCTGCTGTGTTTGTAACTGTTACTGTAGTTTTTGGTTGAGGGTTAATTTTGTGTTCATTGTAGGAATCAGTAGAGCCTCTTCACTGACATGGTTCTAATTTGCATAAACATAGCAGGGTTTCTTTCTAGTAGAGGAACCTAACAAGCATTCCACCTTCATCACAATAATATATTTATACTCAGTAATTAAGATGTGAGTAAAATTGATTTGGAAAGTTTAAAAAGAATAATTTTAAAAAGTGCTTTGGAGCCCAGCTTTGAAATGTTAGAACATTTTGCTTCTAAATCTAAAAATTTTGTCAGGTCCTGGGTGTGTTGGTTTGACACAGCAGCATATTTTATTCAGTTTGTCCTGATTTATTAACATACCTCCATTCAGTCGCTTCAGCTCCTCCATTTGGTTCTCAGTAGTCAGCAGTCTGTTGTTCATGGCTTAAACACAATAATAATAATAATAATAATAATAATAATAAAAAAAAACATTACAGTTATATGTAAAAGATTGGATGCAAAAGTTTGAACAATACTGGTCAAATTCCATGTTTTCTCGGTTTTTAAAATGAAAATAAGTGAACACGTTTTTACAGAGAACACATTTTATTAAGGCATCCATTTTCTACAAATTTTATCACACGACTTCTTTTCATTTGCTGAAGTGAAACAATTTTAACAACATGTGAGCTGACATATAGATTCAGCAATAAAGGAAACATTTTGTTGAGTTGTCATTCACTGACCAGATAAAAAAAAAAAAAAAATGTGACTAAAAAAATTACTTGGTTTTGCATTTTTGCTTAAACTAAACCAAAATCTCCCTTAAAATGATCTATTAAAATCCATGATGTGACCTGCTAGGTCCTTGTGGAGCTGGTGTGGAATGACCCAACAGCATTTTTAATTTAGTTTGTCCTTATTTTTATTTATTTATTTATTTTTTACCTGAATTCTCCAGTGTCAAGTCCAGCAGTCTGTTTTTCAGAGCTTAAACACAAAAATAACAGCAGAAGCATTTAAGTGAAGCAATGTTAACCAACATAAAAGTATGTTAATCATTACAAAACAAAATGTAGACATATGGAACAATTTAAACCTGATGAACCATTAAAACTTTTACACATCACTGCTGTTGGAACAAAACCTTGTATCTCCATTTTTGTCTATTTTTCAGTTTTTGACATAATTTGAAAATACGTGTTACCCCTTGTATTATCTGTGAATTTCATGATGAATGAACCAAAAGAAACGACCCAAAACAATGTGGAAAAATGTCTGGTTCCACAGACTTACATTAAAAGTAAAGTAGGTTTTTTCCTTCTCCTGTAGAGTTACCATTTTTTGAGATTTTCTTCCAACAACAGCGATTTAAAAAAAGTAAAATGTTACATTTTGCAGAGTTGCTGGACATTGACTGATGTTCATTTTCTTCCACTCTTGTTACGGGTTCAGGAAAATAATTTAGAATTTTTTTAACTCACTTTCAAATGTCTGGATTTACCTGTGTTCTCTTTCTTCAGCTCCTCAATCTGACTTTGACTAGACTGCAGTCGGCATTGAGCGGAAGTGAGCTGCACCCTCTGCTCCACCACCATGTCCCTCAGCTCCCTCAGCTCGGTCCACACATCAGGCTGGATGCTGGTTTGGTTTGGATTCAGCTCTGATCTCTCCACATGACTCTGGTTCTGAAGCCAGTTCAGTCCAGACTGTGTGTCCTCCACTGTGAGCTGGTCATCACCTCTCTGGAGCTGAACACAAGACAAGCAGAACCAAAGCAGAACCACACTGACCCTTATCCTGAGATATTTACAGTGTATAGAGTCTCTCACTGGAGTCCTTTTATACGGTCACTTCAGACTGAGTGTCACCACGAGTTCAGATAACTAGTGTTAATATTTAAAAGCTGTCCTTGAGATGTCCTTTTTTTAATCATTGTATTGTATTTATGCCACTGAAATTTTATGACTGAACACTAGATACCAGTATTGTAAAATAAATGAAGGCTGGTAAGGCTCTACAAAGCTGGAGAGGGAGGAGCTGGAGATAATTCAGCTGCGCATTTCCTCAATTCATAACAGGGTTATTACCATTTTGAATTTTATTTACGTATTATTTTATTCCTTTATTTTGGGTTTCAGTTTTAGTTTAGTTTCAGTTCTTTTTACGGCTGCGTTATGGAAGCCATGAAGGATTAGATAGAAAGAAAAAAATTACATTTCTGAGTATAAGCTCTACTTCTCCATCACTACACTACTCAGCCAGAAGGTTAATGTAAAATAAATAAATAAATAAATAAATAAATGAATAAATAAAAGCTAACACTTAGCATGTTACCTCAGCTTTGACCACAAGGGAGCAGCTACCCTTCAGACCAGGTTAAAATAAACAAATAAATAATTAAATAACTGGGGAGCTAACTTGCTAACAATAAACAAGCTAGTGCTAAATCATTTTTTAAACCTGGTCAAAGCTTGTTTAGCATACCAATTGTTAGCCTTTTCCATCTCTAGTGAGTGATGCTCAGCAGTATGTTACCCAAAACTGATGCTGTCCTAAGCGTTAGCCTTTTTTTTCGTACAATAAAGAAAAAAAGGGAGAAAAAAAGGGTGAAATTGTAAAACTGAAACATTTGAAGTGTCAGTTCTAGGGATAAAAACCCTGAAGAGAATATTATCTGTCATAATAGGAACTACAGTTTTTGTTCTAGAGCTGTGACTACTAGAACCATAAAGTACTTTACAGTTCTGCTTAGAATTCGCACATGGTTTGATTGTAAGAATCGATTAATTTACCTACTATGGGTATAATTCAGGACTTATGCTTCTATCAAACACTATCAAGAGTATCTAGACAAGCAGCATGTGACACTCTGTAGACATGTATATATCATGACCATACAACCAATTTCAGTATTGCTTAACTCAGTTCCTTGCCTTGACGCATCTGCTTTACTCTTCAAGTGTTCAAACATATGCACTTGATCTTTATTAGTCCATTTGCCTTCTGTTATTAATCTCAGTGTCACTGATCTCTGCTAAAGCCTGAGTAGACTGATAAATCAATGTGATCAGTTATTAATCTCAGTGTTACTGAGCTCTGATAAAGCCTGAGTAGACTGATAAATCAATGTGATCAGTTATTAATCTCAGTGTTACTGAGCTCTGCTAAAGCCTGAGTAGACTGATAAATCAATGTGATCAGTTATTAATCTCAGTGTTACTGAACTCTGCTAAAGCCTGAGTAGACTGATAAATCAATGTGATCAGTTATTAATCTGTGTTACTGAGCTCTGCTTAAGCCTGAGTAGACTGATAAATCAATGTGATCAGTTATTAATCTCAGTGTTACTGAGCTCTGCTTAAGCCTGAGTAGACTGATAAATCAATGTGATCAGTTATTAATCTCAGTGTTACTGAGCTCTGCTAAAGCCTGAGTAGACTGATAAATCAATGTGATCAGTTATTAATCTCAGTGTTACTGAGCTCTGCTAAAGCCTGAGTAGACTGATAAATCAATGTGATCAGTTATTAATCTGTGTTACTGAGCTCTGCTTAAGCCTGAGTAGACTGATAAATCAATGTGATCAGTTATTAATCTCAGTGTTACTGAGCTCTGCTAAAGCCTGAGTAGACTGATAAATCAATGTGATCAGTTATTAATCTGTGTTACTGAGCTCTGCTTAAGCCTGAGTGGACTGATAAATCAATGTGATCAGTTATTAATCTCAGTGTTACTGAGCTCTGCTAAAGCCTGAGTAGACTGATAAATCAATGTGATCAGTTATTAATCTCAGTGTTACTGAGCTCTGCTAAAGCCTGAGTAGACTGATAAATCAATGTGATCAGTTATTAATCTGTGTTACTGAGCTCTGCTTAAGCCTGAGTAGACTGATAAATCAATGTGATCAGTTATTAATCTCAGTGTTACTGAGCTCTGCTAAAGTCTGAGTAGACCGATAAATCAATGTGATTATCAGTTATTAATCTCAGTGTTACTGAGCTCTGCTAAAGCCTGAGTAGACTGATAAATCAATGTGATCAGTTATTAATCTGTGTTACTGAGCTCTGCTTAAGCCTGAGTGGACTGATAAATCAATGTGATCAGTTATTAATCTCAGTGTTACTGAGCTCTGCTAAAGCCTGAGTAGACTGATAAATCAATGTGATCAGTTATTAATCTCAGTGTTTCTGAGCTCTGCTAAAGCCTGAGTAGACTGATAAATCAATGTGATCAGTTATTAATCTGTGTTACTGAGCTCTGCTTAAGCCTGAGTGGACTGATAAATCAATGTGATCAGTTATTAATCTCAGTGTTACTGAGCTCTGCTAAAGCCTGAGTAGACTGATAAATCAATGTGATCAGTTATTAATCTCAGTGTTACTGAGCTCTGCTAAAGCCTGAGTAGACTGATAAATCAATGTGATGATCAGTTATTAATCTCAGTGTTACTGAGCTCTGTTAATGGGATGACCAATCCAATGATTTTTTCAGCAGTGGACATGTTTGCAAGTGGTAAATTGTGTAATCTGAAAACTTTTCTTTTCATATATTGTAATGGAATACATTACTAAATATATTTAGGACACTGTATTCAGTATTCAACCTTCACTACTTTTTTAAAGTATTTTGCTCAGCTCTAGGCTTGACATGTCCTCTCACTTCTCCTTCTCAAGTACAATTTCTCAAGAAATCAGTCACTGAGTATTTGTATAATTACAGCATCTAAAATTCTGCTGACCAATCGCTGATGACCAATAAATCAATTTGCTTGACAAAGTTATAGTGACATTATTATGACAAAATTATAGTGACAAGGGGCTTCAGTAAAATTCCGTAGTGACTGTCTAAAATGTCAATTCTAGGGATAAAAACCCTGAAGAGAATATTATGTGTCATAATATGAATTACAGCAGTTTTTGTTCTAGAGCTGTGACTACTAGAACCATAAAGTACTTCACAGTTCTTCTTAGAATTTGCATTGGTTTGATTGTATATGTAGTAATACAAGGGACAGCCTCATAACGCCTATCAACAGGGTACTTATACATCTCAAATTAAGTGAAGGTAATTAAGGTGGCTCTAGTTTAAGAGGAAGTTAAAATAATGCTTCTTTGAAAAATGCAAAAGAAAGAGCTTCATTAACGCAAAATTTTTTGATATTGATGGTGAACATCAGATATTATGGCCAGTCGAGTTGCAACTTTATCATTAGTCATTAGTTGTGCAGCACTTACTTTCAACACCAAGAATACGGCTAAAGTACTGTAGGAAGTATTGCACAATGGAAGCTATGGAAGCAAAATATTCAGTTGTTGTTTTGTTTGCATTATCATCACCAGGAGTGCCACTGCATATGACAATCCCAACATGCTAACAATGGTGAACCTAAATTAGATGAGATAATCCTTTATTAGACCCACTACAGGAAAATTCACAGTACAACAATATATATATATATATATATATATATATATATATATATATATATATATATATATATATATACATAAAAAATAAACTAAAGATAAAAAATATAAACTCTATCTTTCATGAAAAATGAACAATATAAATATAAAAAATAAAAGAGTAAAAATTCTTTACATTATAAAGATATTTTATACACATTGTATTGAGTGTTGAGTAATACATATTGAGTATTGCCCATTTTAATATTTTGCATGCAGGTATGGTGATGAATTCACAGTTTATGTTCTGTAGGTGTGTGAGGTCTAATGGGGGATGGAGGAGGTTCTACTGGGAGCAATGCTGGTTGTACAGTCTAACCTCAGCAGGAAGGAAGGACCTGCGATAGCACTCCTTCACACACTTGGGGTGAAGCAGCCTGTCACTGAAGGAGTTGTCAAGTGCTGCCAGAGTCTCATGCATGGGTGGTAGCTGTTCTTCAGCATGGATGCTAACTTGGCTGACATTCTGCTTTCTCCTACTGCCTGCACTGGGTCTAGGGGACTTCCTAAGACAGAGCTGGTCCTCTTTATGAGTGTGTCTCTTCCTGTCCACACTTCAGATGCCACTATCCCAGTAGACCACTCCATAAAGTTGGCTGGTGCCACTACAGTGTTGAAAAAAGTACTCAGGAGTGCCACCTGCACTCCAAACAACCTCAGTCTCCTGAGCAGGTAGAGTGTGCTCTGGTCTTTCCTGTAAAGTGCTAATGTTATCTGACCAGTCTAGTCTATTGTTGAGGTGAAACCCAGGTACTTATAAGAGTCCACTCTCTCAATGTCCTTTCCCTGGATGTTCACTGGTGGAGGGAGGTGTCTACACCGAAATCCACCACCGTCTCTTTGGTCTTCCCCACATTGGTCAGGAGACAGTTCCATAGACACCAGTCCACAAAGTCCTGGGTCAGTTCTCTGTACTCTTTGTCTTCATCTGTAATGAGGCAGACGATCATGTAATCACCAGAGAACTTTTGTAGATGACAGTGGGGGAGCTGTACATGAAGTCTGCAGTGTAGAGGGTGAAGAGCAATGGTGCCAGGACTGTTCCCTGCAGGGGCCCTGTGCTGCTGACCTCCATGTCAGACACGCAGTCCCATGCCCTCACATACTGTGGTTGGTTGGTGGGGATCCAGTTTGATAGGTGGTGGTCCACCCCTGTGTTCTCCAGCTTGTTCCTCAAAAGCACTGGAAAAATCAAGGAACATGATTGTCACAGTGCTTCCAGGGTTCTGCAGGTGAGAAATAGCTCTGTGTGGCAGGTAGATGATGGCGTCATCCGCTCTGATGCCAGGTTGGTAGGTGAACTGAGGCAGATTCATAGGTGAATCAACTTCAGAGGGCAGAGATGGAACAGGACCAGCCTCTCCAGTGTCTTCATCAGGTGAGACATCAGTGCCACTGGCTTGTAGCTGCTGAGATCCTTTAGGTGCCGCGTCTTTGGGGCTGTGGTGATGGACAGATTGGAGCAAGGGGTGCTGGGTGCTGGAGTGTACAGGTAGGGGGGTTGGGCTGACATCAGGGGGACCAGTGTGGGGCTGTGAGGTGACAGTTGTAGAGAGGGGGGCGAATGTGTGAGAGGGTCCAGAGTAGTACACAGGGAGTGCAGAAGAGGGTAGGTTGCAGCAGAGATAACTTGGTAGGGGGAGGTGAGTGATCAAATCTATTGAAAACATTTGTTTTTCTGTAGCTGTTCCTCAATCTTCTTCCTGTAGCTGGCTTTCCTCTCCTGGATTTTCCCTCTCAGCTCCTTCTGCACAGCTCTCAGCTCCTCCTTGTGTCCTGATCTAAAGGCCCTCACTTTCTCCTTCAGGAGAGCCTCTATATCAGGGTTGATCCAAGGTTTGATGTGGGAGACACACTGAACTGTCTTGATGGGTACAGTGTTCTCCAAGTTAATATAGTCTGTTATGCAGTGTGTGAGACTGTCAATGCCTTCCACATAAGGATCTCACAGTTCTTTCTACAATGTGGTATCAAAGCAGTCCATCAGAGTCTCTTTAGTCTCCACAGACCATTTCTTCACTGTGTGGGTGAGTGCTGGATCACTGTTTTCAAGGGGTTTGTACACAGTCAGAAGATGAACCAGGTTGTGATCTGATCTGAAGGGAGATGAGTTATATGCCTCCTTGGTGTTGGCATAAAACAGGTCCAGTATTTTATTATCTCTGGTGTGGCAGGTTACATACTGGTGAAGTTTGTCAGAGTGGAACCAGCCCTCCGCCATTCCTCTTACAGTTCTCTGATGTCCTGTCTGCCCATATGAGCTGAAAACATCATTTCTCATGATGACTGAGGGAACAACAGATCTATAATGTCTCCTCCTGGCACAACACAGAACTCCAAAACGACACCACTGTTTCTTCCCCCTCAGCTCGGAGAGGGGGTATTGGGTCTCTCATTCAGCAGGACCGCAGTGTTGCATAGTGCTAACAGCTGATCTCTACAGTAAACAACAGGGCTCCACATGGGATCACCAAACACAGTAGTAAACAAAAAAAGCATAACGTGGACCAGGGCAAACTCTACAGGTTTGGTGTCTATAGTGCAAAAACCTCAACAATTAAATTAAAAAGTATAGAAATACTTGAAAAAATTGGAAAAATATGCAAAGGAAGAAAGAAGCTCAAAGGGAGCAAGTATTTCCTTGGAGCATGTCCTTTCACTTCTCCGTTTCAAGCACACTTAATTTATTAAGAAATCGAGTCACTGATCTTGGGTCATGCTCAACTGAAAAACATGGAGTGATTGCCAGTCAAGTCATCAGTCACTGTTTCTCCAGCAGTTATTTTCAACACCAAGGATACGGTTAAACCACTGTAGGAAGTATTGCACAGTGGAAGCTCTTTCTTCATACGTAGAATATTCAGTTGTTGTTTTATTTGCATTATCATCACCAGGAGTGCCACTGCATAAGACAACCGGAGGGTCCCAAAATGTTAACAATGGTGAACCTAAGATAGTAATTGATATTGGATAAATTGATTATACATGAGATGATTACAACCACCCCTAAAGTCAATACAAAGGTTATTCGGCAGAGTATCTGAACAGCTTTCCATTGTTCTTTCTGAATTTTCCTGACATATACCGTTGAAACAGGGTCCACTGTGATCATTGTCAGACTGGATGTGCAACCAATCAAATAAATTACCTACTTTAGGTTTATGTCAGTGCTTATGCCTCCATCAGACACCATCAGGAGTATCTAGACAAGCAGCAAGCACGTTGTATAGATTACTCTGAAGAGGCCTTCCCTCTTAGATTGAAATGCAACAGAGAACAATGTACACATCATAACCATAGAACCAATTTTAATTGTTGCCTAACTCAATTCCTTGACTTGCGGCATCTGCTTTGCTCTCCACGTGTAGCGCTTGGTCTTTATTAGTCCCTTTCTTTTTTCAACACATTAGGCAGACTGCAGATGATATGGCAGGCTGAATTTCTGTCTTACCGCCATCATCTTCATAGATTCTTTCATTATTTTTCCAGTTAAATGAGTTCCATTTTCTCCTAATTTGGACAGAGAATTTGTCAGTAATTGTGGCAAAGTTGGAGCTACATGGAAAAATCTCCATCCAAGGAGTGAAATGGTTGATGATGATGAAGATGACCCCCCGCTTGGAGGTAAAGGGCCTGTAACATCCATGCATAAATGAGTCCAAGGGTCTTGTGAATTTGATGTGGAGCCCACTGGATTTGCTGTTTCACTTTATTTACAGACAAATGACGTGAGTTAGATAATGCATTTTGACATCTTCAGCCATTTTTAGGCAACCAGTATTCTTTGGAAATAACTCTTAAGGTAGCAGCAGCAGTCATTTCAATCCATCTTCTGGCTGGCTCTGTCTCTTCCATTAAGACTGGCTCTACAGCAAGAACACAATCTTCAGATTCTACATTCTGATTCTCATGACTTGCCAGAGCAGCATTTTTATGAGCCACATCGTCATGGGAGTCGTCTCTTGTTTCAAATGAACTGCTTTTGCAGTGGGCAGCCACTTTAACAATGGACACATTTCAGGGAAGGTAGAGGACACGTTCTAGCTCTAGGTTCTTTTCACATCCTGGCCAAAAGCCAGTTTGAATACTTAGTGTGAGTCTACGAGTTCAGCCACTTTTACTCCACCATTAGAGATTTTACCCGAGGCTACTAGTTGTTCTCTCTCTGTCTGTAGGTTGGGATGATCATGGCCCATCCTGTGAAGTGCTTGCAGTTCAGACATTGATGGAGCCAATACACAGCTCAATTCTTTCCTGACAGGAGTGTGAGACTTCCTCATCCACCCTAAATTCTGCAGGTTTTGTTCAAACTTCTCTGACAATTTTGATGTTTGAGGCCTTGTCCCATCCAGCTCTCCCTGTAGCTGTTACAGTCTTTAACCCTCTGGGGTCTAAGGGCATGTTCACAATTTTTGCACAACTTTTTAAATTGGCCTTTCCAGGTACTTGTGTATACCATGATACCCAAATCAAAATGCTCTTTTATCTTCATCACTACTTTCCAAAGCCACTGCAACAACTTCAGCAGCTGTAATCTCTCTGCATTTCACACACCGACAGCAGTGCTATGTTGATGCTGCACAGCGTACACCTTACAAGTTTAATCCTAAATTTATCTCTCATAACCTATAGGTGGTAGCTATATGTGTATCATGCACAGAGTCACTTATCGCTGCTGTCGGAACAAAACCTCTTATCTCCAAAATGGTAACTTTACAGGAGAAGGAAAAAACCTACTCTACTTTTAATGTAAGTCAATGGAACCAGATATTTTCCAAGTCATTTTGGGCCGTTTCGTTTGGTCCCTTCCTCATGAAATTTACACATAATGTAAAAGGCCACAAGCATTTTCAAAGTGTGTCAAAAACTGAAAAATGACAAAAATGATGGGTGTTTGGTTCCAGTAGTGATATGCTTGGTCGTTTAAATGATGTCTACA
>NW_023495709.1:0-2349 GCF_904425465.1 Colossoma macropomum
GGCGGGACTTCTTGCGGAGCGAAATTCTCGAGGGTTGCGCAAAGCCGAAAGCGCCTTCGCGACCCTACAAGCTCGCGCACTTTCTGCGGTTTTGTGTTGTCGCAGATGCTCCACCGATGCAGGCGACGCTGACAGTTTATGATCAGGTCCATGACCAGTAAAATAAAACTCTGTCAGAGTTCCGGCGACTTGCGAGTCCAGAATGCTGCCACCGTTTAAGGTGGAGCGGCTGAGCGCTTCAGCAGAGACACCTTTTCACTGTGAGATGCGCAGTTGTTGAATAAAGAATGAACACCTCCTAAATGTAAGACGTTAAGTCTGTTATTCGGTAATATAAACTAGTAGTGAGCACCAAAACACAGAGGTCATCTTATATTCACCAGAGGACGAGGCTCACATTGGCTATTCGCCAGCTTCTTGTTCGAATTTTCTCGTTCCACCTTAAATGGTGGCAGCATTCTGGACTCGCGAGTCGCCGCGGTCAGAACTGTGATAGTGTTATTTTACTAGTCATGGAACTTATAAAATGTCATAGCCTCGTGTAAAAGACTATAATCGCCGTGTTGGGAATACAGCTGACAGAACCAGAGGGGACCAGGTTCACGTTCCTTTAAGAAAAGTGCGAGCACGCGCCCCAATCGTCCGACTTAGGTTAAGTTTAGTATGAACGAAAATAAACGCAGACGTGCTTTAGAACCTGTAACTACATGCTTCAGTGTGACGACCAGACTAAAGTGACTGGGCATTACCCTAAAGCAGCACCAGCCCCGGAGAGAAAGACCCTCTGATCCCCGTTTGCGCCCGGGAAACAGGTTCAGAAAAAGGTACAGAAACAGTTCATATTAAATAATATGTAGTTATACTGATTTATTCACTGTTAATGTTAAAATACTGTTATAGAGCCGAACAGTCTGGTTCTGGAAGTAAAAATCCCGTTCATTATCACCGTAGGGAATCAGATTTTTATCCAGCCAGCGTAGACTTACCATGAGCCAAGACCGTGAGATGATGGTATGTGCTCATGAACCGGTTTGGTTTCGGCTTTGTTTCTGAAAAAGTGTTTCATTCCTTCAGTTCTCGTAAAAGAAATACATTACCCATATATCCTAAAGAGAGCTCCACCAATCAGACGTCGCTGTTACCATGGAGATTCTGACAGTGTGGTTTGGTGCCCGAAAAGCACGAAGCACAGCGGCTGACGAACAGAAGCTTTACTGACACAAATTTAGATGATTAGACTCAAATCTAAGGAAGCAAAGTCCAGCGGCTGATTCAGAGGAACAGTGGGCCGAAACGTCTTCTCTGGGGTCTGAAGCGGGAGCCTCTTAGCTGAGCTAATGAGACCCCTTTCCTTTCTCCTTTCTAACTCTGCTTAGCTTCAGAGATACCGACACAGTGCAGGTCCAGTCCGATGAACATACTGTGCTATCACCAATGGTAGAAAATCACCTGCAGTCTGAAGTTTCTCTGGTAGGAAGCACCGTT
Organism: Colossoma macropomum; assembly: GCF_904425465.1. Classification (NCBI taxonomy): domain Eukaryota; kingdom Metazoa; phylum Chordata; class Actinopteri; order Characiformes; family Serrasalmidae; genus Colossoma; species Colossoma macropomum. Next base: position 1,486 of record NW_023495709.1, read on the forward strand.
AGCAAGCAAATCAACATAAATCTGCACAGGAAGTTCATGAACGCACATTTGCAGTAACATCTATTAAAATGAAGGTGAAGTAGCTTTCAAAAGATTGTTTAATATGTGGGTTCATCAAAGATTTTCATTAAAACAGTTAATGTTTAGGAAAGTAAATAAACACAGACTAGAGTAGAAAGTAGGTTAAAGCAGATAATGTGAAGATTTTTAGATATCACCCAAGTCTACAATATTTAATATTTGATTTTAAATAAATCATTTAATATTAACAGCATGTCAGCTAAAGATACAGGTCTAAGCAGCTGCAGACCATGTTTTTCACTTATCTGCTGCTGTTCAAACTGAACATGTCTGCTGATTAGCGCAGGAGAGCGGAGGAAACAAACAACATTTTTCTAAAACAGTTATTGAAATTGTGTGTGTATACTTCATTAAGTACACGTACTTGAATCTACACTCATTGTCCATTTTATCAGCTCCCATATTGATATAGAAGCGTATCAGTAGCAAAACTATAATGAAAATGTTGTATGTAAAATGGCAATTTATTTGTGTGTTTGCAGTTTCCCATGCATATATGCAATGCTGGGCTCAAAATAAAAATTCAGATTCAGTTAAGCCAGATTAGTTTGTCGTATGGTACACTAGTATTGACGTTTCATTTACACCAAGATTTAGATGTTTTATGAGTAGCTTTATTTAAATTACAATGTATTTCTGGAGGTGTTTAGTTATGTTTCATATGATTGTGCAACTTTGGTGTCAGAATGAAAATTACTATAATTTTATGCATTTAAACTGTTTAATAATGCATTTGAAATTTCATTACTGAAGAGAACTCCAAGCTGGAAGGAGGGCAAAATT
>NW_023495710.1:0-5093 GCF_904425465.1 Colossoma macropomum
ATTAACAAAAAAAAAGTAAACTTTGGTGGAGCTGACTTGATTGATATGGTTTCAGCACTACATTCAGGCAACCATATTTCTGTTAAAAGCATAAAATCAAGCTCAAGAGTGATAAAATTAAACAGGACTTAATAATAATAGTAATAATACATCACATTTGTATAGTGCTTTTCTTGGACCCAAAGACGCTTACAGATTACAATTAGTGGCACATATTGAAACATATACATAACAACATAAAAACAGATGACACAGCAGAGACAGAGATAAATATTCACTGAACAGATGACAAACTGACATGAGCTATAATAGTGTAGGATAGAGGAAGATTGTAAGCAAGACAGAACAGATGTGTTTTAAGGTTGGATTTAAAGGAGGAAAGAATAAGGCTGCTCAATATGAGAAGGGAGAGAGTTCCAGAGGCATGGAGCTAGTCTGGAAAATGCACAATCACCAAAGCTATGGAGCTTAAAGGAGGAAATGGTAAGCAGACCAGCGGTAGAAGAACGGAGAGTGTGTGTAGGCTTGTAGGGTTGGAGAAGATCAGAGAGATAGTAAGGAGCAAGATTGTTGAGAGCTTTGTAAGTGAGAAGAGGGATCTTAAGCTGAATATGGTAGGTTATGGGAAGCCAATGGAGGTTTTGGAGAACAGATGTAATGTGGTGATGTGACCGGGTGTAAATGAGGAGAAGAGCAGCAGAATTTTGAACTGTCTGAAGTTTACAAAGTAATGAGGAGCTGACGCCTGCAAGAAGAGAATTGCAGTAATCTAAACGGCTAGAAATTAAGGCATGAATGAGAGTTTCAGCAGCTGACTGGGAGATTGCGAAAGTGAAAGGAAGAGGTTTTATCAAGGGAGCTGACATGAGAGTTGAGGAGTCAAGGATGACTCCCAGATTATGGACCACAGAGGAGGGACAAACAACATCAACTGAGAGAGTGAGGGGGCCAGTTTTACTGAGAGCAGATTTAGAGCCAATGAGAATGGGTCCAGTCTTATTCTTTCTGTGGAATAGTTAACTGTGTCAAAGGCAGTGCTTAAATCAAGTAGCCCAAGAATGCTATTAGCACCGGCATCAGCCGTCACCAGCAGATCATTAACAACCTTACCAGAGCTGTTTCAGTGCTATAATGTGGCCGAAAACCAGACTGGAAGGGATCTAGAAGATTATTCATTTCCTTTTGAGCTGTATTGGACTTCGGATAAGAATGATGGGACGAAAGTTATTAAAGTAAGATTGGCCAAGGCCAGGTTTTTTTAAGGACTGGAGTAACTGCAGCAATTTTGTACACCAAGGCAACATGGCCAGAAGATAATGACTGGTTAATGATAGAAGTGAGATGCGGGACCAGAGCAGACATACAGGCTTTGACCAGTGGTGTGGGGAGGGGGTCAAGGGAGCAGGTTGTACTTTTAGAATTAGTACTGATTTCACTAACAAGAGATTCAGTAACAGGGTTGAAAGCAGGGAAACAGGGTGAGTCTAGAGACTGGGTGTTCAAAGGAGAGCAAAAGAAGGTTTTAGGGGAGAAGTTGTGAGAAAGTTGTTGATTTTAGATATTTTACTTTCAAAGAAATGTAAGAATAAGTTACAGAGTTCAGAGGAAGGTACTACAATGCTTACTGGGGGTTTGAAAAGCTTGGAAAGGGTTGAAAATAGATGGTGGGAGTTTGGCGTGTTAAAAAGACTAGAAAGATAGCTAGATTTAGCAGCACATAATGCATCTCTGTAAGCGCAGAAAAGCTCCTTATAAGCATCAGCATGCACCATAAGTTTTGATTTTTTATACAGCCTGGATAAGAGAACGAGGGTCAACAGATTTAATACTACAGAAAGAGATAAGTATTTTAACCGACTGATGAGTTGAAGGGAGAACAGAATAAGCTTATGGTCTGATAATGTAAACGAAAGAGAATGGAGATTTAGAATCTGTACAGAAGAGGAGCATAGTAATCACCAGCTTGTTGCCATGTTTCAGTTAAGAAAAGCAAATCAATAGCATGATGCAATACTAGTTCTTGCAACAGAGAAGATTTGTTAGAAGGAGAGTGAACATTAAGCAGAGGTAACGAGACCCATGAAGGAGCAGGGGCAAGACAGCGCAAGTTACGGAGGTTAGAGGAGCGGATAGATCAGAACAAATGTTGGTACCATCAGAGTAATGCACAGATCTATTACAATTTAATCTCAAGCCATGGTGAACATAACATTGTTGACAGTGTTTACCAGCTCTACTGGCCACTGAAGTATATTTAAAAGAGTAGCTTTACAGAAGAAGGCAAAAGCACTCTTAACTTTTAGTATAACTTGATATTGTAGTATCTGGAGTTCTATGTGTTCTGTTTTTGCAGGTTTGGAATGTTTAAGTTAGGGGGCCCCTGGTCTAAAGGCCCCATAGGTAGTGGGCCTCTCCTTTCCTCTCTTAGTTCCAGACAGATGAGATTATTTTAAAAAGGACCATATGTTCTGTTCCCTTTTTCGAAAACAAGCACCCTATATAAGCAGCTGCACATATTGGTCTGGAGGGGACACTTTAGAATTGGCACGGATCCCCTCTCAAGTACTTTATGGCGCTTGATATGATACTGTTTTACTTTGTAATAAACATCTTATACAAGCATGACGGTGTCAGCGGAGACTTCATCATCTTCACATCATCGCTATTTAATAAACAACACCGCTTTATCACTAATTTTGGGAAGACGATAGGAGTGACTAAAAGTTGTAGCAAAACAATTAAGCTCTGCATAGGAATATTTGCATAGGAATCAAATACACAAAAAAATTTCAATCTGGTTTTAGGCCACATCATAGTACAGAAACAGCACTAGTAAAAATTGTAAATGATCTATTATTATTTGCTGACCAAGATCATGTGTCCTTGTTAGTCCTCCTCGATCTTCGTGCGGCATTTGACACAATAGACCACACTTTCTTACTAGACAGACTAGAAAACCTTGTAGGGGTAACAGGAATAGCTCTTTCCTGGTTCAGGTCCTACCTCACTGATCGCTATCAATTTGTTAATATAAACGGTGAATCATCTGTTCTCACAAAAGTAAAGTATGGTGTTCCACAAGGCTCTGTTTTAGGACCTGTATTATTCACATTATATATGCTACCACTACGCATCATTATCAGTAAACACGGCATAAACGTCCACTGCTATGCCGATGACACTCAGTTATATTTAGCAAGCGACCCAGATGATAGAATTAAACTTAGCAAGATTGAAGACTGTATAAAAGACATAAAGGACTGGATGTCGAGTAACTTTCTCCTTCTTAACTCGGATAAAACAGGTTCTGCTTCTTGGTCCAAAAGCAGCTAGAAACAAACTGTCTAATTTAACATTTAAACTTAACAATTTCTCAGTTGCATCAAGCTCATCTGTAAAAAGCCTTGGTGTCATGATAGACCCTGATCTGTCCTTCAACGCACATATAACTAATATTACTAGAACAGCCTTCCTGCATCTCCGCAATATTGCTAAATTAAGAAATGCATTATCTCTACAGGATGCAGAAAAGTTAGTTCATGCATTTATTACTTCAAGGCTAGACTACTGTAATGCCCTGCTGGCTGGATGTCCCAGCAAAAGCCTCAACAAGCTTCAGTTGGTCCAGAACGCTGCAGCCAGAGTCCTTACAAGAACCAGAAAGTTTGACCATATCAGCCCAGTTTTATCAACTCTACACTGGTTGCCAGTTAATTTTCAGATTGATTATAAAATTCTCTTACTGACTTATAAAGCTCTAAATGGACTCGCCCCTCTGTACCTGAGTGAACTTCTCTCCCACTATGAACCATCCCACCTACTTAGATCACAAGGTGCTGGCTTACTATTAGTACCCAGAATTAATAAAGTTATGTCGGGGGGGAGAGCTTTCTCATACAAAGCCCCCCAGCTTTGGAATAATCTTCCTGTTAATGTTCGGGACTCAGACACAGCCTCAGTGTTTAAGTCTAGGCTAAAAACGTACTTGTATAGTCAAGCCTTTGGTAATTAGTTTTCCCTGTCAGTTCCATACCTGCCAGAGTCTCTGCTAACACTAATTTGTGATCGGTCACCCATTACAGAACTGACTCTGTGTGTTTTCCTCTCTTTTCTTCGCCGAGTTGAACAGCTGCCCATCCTGTGCGTTCTGATGCTGCTGCCTTTTCTGCCTTGATCGGGTGCCACTGCTCGCCAGCCCTCTGGACCGGCTTACCAACATTGAGCCTCCTGCTGTACAACGCCATGCAAACCTCACCCTCACAACCTGACCCCACTGATACTACTGCTGTTGCTACATGAACTAATCAAAATTATTCACCTGAACCAATCAGTCATTTAAACTAATTCAAATTAATCAATCACCCATTGCAGAACTGACTCTGTGTTTTTCCTTTCTTTCCTTTGCCGAGTTGAACAGCTGCCCATCCTGCTGCTGATGCTGCTGCCTCTTCTGCCTTGATCGGGTGCCACTGCTCGCCGTGCAAACCTCACCCCCACAACCTGACCCCACTGATGCTGCTGCTGCTGCATGAACTAAACTATTCAAATTAATTGTTTGCTCCACCTTTTACCCTGTTTTTGTACTATAATACTTTATACTAACAATGTTTACTATCCGGTGTCGACCAGAGGAGGATGGGTTCCCCTTCTGAGTCTTGGTTCCTCTCAAGGTTTCTTCCTGTTTCTCTAGGGAGTTTTTCCTTGCCACTGTCGCCACTGGCTTGCTCATGGGGGCTCGGACCCGGATTTCTTTTCTTTTTGTAATGCTCATTTCCTTGTAAAGCTGCTTTGTGACAACACCTGTTGTAAAAAGCGCTATATAAATAAACTTTACTTACTTACTTACTACATTTATGCAGTTCAGTAGCAGTGTAAGACAGATGGTGTGACCAAAATGGGGGTTCCAGAGACGGGTAGGGGGCAAACTAAACCATGGAGCAGGACAGCCTCAGTGCTAACAGTCAGCCTCAGGGGAAGTGGAGCAGGACAGCCGCGATGATAAGAGCTAGGCTTATCAAGGTTAGAGGAGGATAGCCACATTGCTAACAGGAAGGCTCAGTAGGGTTGATGCAGCAGGGCCAGGGTTGGTGATC
>NW_023495711.1:0-546 GCF_904425465.1 Colossoma macropomum
TGTAATGGGAGGACAATTTAATAGACAGATTTCTTAAATGGTGATTTGCTCTAAATGTGACTCTTCTTTTGATTCTTGAATTTGTCTACCCCAGATATTCCACTCTAGATTTATTATTATTTTTATTTATTTGTTTGTTTTATGCAGTGTGGATGCACTACTGCCTTCACACCTACTCTCGACCTGACTTTGCAATCCTCTAATTTTCTGAAGCCCCACTTATGACTTAGTTGTGAAGATAGGCCTTGTAGATGATTCATTTTCTCCTCTCTTTGCTTAAAACCCATGAAAAAGTGAACTGAACTGTGAAACTGATACTTGACTATGTGTGAAATGTAAGCAAATTCCCAATTAATGAAAATATAATAAAAAATGCAGAATTTTCCTGCCACAATACCCAATTTATGGATAGTGCCAAGACTTATGCATACATCTCTTTGCAAACATTTATTTTATGACTAATATAACCTAATCTAGGGCAATTTGGAATATATTTATATGTGTATATGAGTGCTCAGGTTCCACAATATATTGTGGGACATTAAC
>NW_023495712.1:0-6879 GCF_904425465.1 Colossoma macropomum
CTAATCATGTAAAAAAGTTGCTGTGTTCTGAATAGTGTCTTTACAAAATGTTACTTGGACAGAATACAGATAGTTAATTTCTGTGTTCTATATGCACATATTCCAAACACTTGTGTCCTGTTACATCACAACCTTATATATACTTAATATATATTTATGTAAAACAGCTTAAGAATTCTAAATGTATATTTTATTACATCATTAGGCGTCCAAAAACACAGTATGCTATGGGTTGCCTTTGAACCAGAAACGACCTGTTTTCCACATCATTAACACAATGCGGTGGATTAACACACTGAGCTATCAGCAACTGTGAAGACATTATGCATGTTTGAACATAATATCTTCTTTTTTAATAAAATGCAAACAACATTATTCAAATTATAAGACTTTTTCAGGATGTAGCACATCTTTTTGCAAAGTAAATGTATTTCAAGTTATTAAGCCAATAATTAAATGCATGTAGACCAAGCTTAAAGCCGTAGCCTAGATTAGCATATGTATTTTAGGTAAAATGACTTTTTATGGGTTTAGTTAAAGCTTCATTTTCATGTGGGTTAATAATAAGGAAAGTCCCACTTTATCTGCAGTAGTTACACCACTGTTCATTGGCAGTTTGGCAGATAATCTGCCACAAATTCCATGAAACACTGTAGTTCAAACTGAGAAGGTACCAGCTAATGTAGTTCAAACTGCTGTGGTCTGACTGAGTTGTGAGGGTTTTGAGAAACCGTCGTTAGTTGGATGGATGTTAGTTTAACAATCTCTCGTACTGTATTGGTTCAGCGGTGGTTGTGTCGTTTTTGGGAAACTGCCAAGAATGAACAATTACCGTGTGCTTTTTCTGTGAATTATCTTTTTAGTAAGCAAACAAACCAAATTAATAAAATGGTACAAGAATCAGGCAAAATTATCTGCCCATGTAGTAAGAGAATTTTACTTACAACGTTATTTCCAAAAAAACTGGGACGATGTGCAAAAGATAAATAAAAAACAGAATGCAATGATCTCCAGACTTCTAACTACTCTGTAAGCATTTGCTAACTGAGGAGACCAATTGCTGTAGTTTTGAAAGTGAAATATTTTCCTGTTCTTGCTTGATACAGCATTTCAGCTCCTCAGCAGTTTGAGGTCTACTTTGTTTGTATTTTTATTTTTATTTCAGAATATGCTAAATGTTTTCAGTGGGTGATAGGTCTGGACTGCAGGCAGGCCAGTTTAGCACCAAAACAAAAACTTCAAGCTCAAACCTAGAGAAACTTTGCATTTAGATAAACAAAATGTCTCTTTCAAAGAGATGTAAAAGAAATATAAAGAGATTATAAAACTAGACACATGCCTAGTTACTTATACTTAAAATAAGTAATCCTGAAAGTTCTTCTTTCATAATGATTCAGACGTTTCAAAACCTTTCAGTTTTCTCACAATGGTTTCTTCTTTCATTTTAGAAAGCCTGCATAATTAGCTAACTTATCTTAGGACAAGGAAATTGTTATTGTAAAAAGCTAGTTAATCTTAAACATACAAATCTACCTGAGTCTATTAATCTTTAAATAAAAAGTAAGATATATTGTTGATTTTCAAGATTTTCTGGCTTGTTTAATTTTTGCTGCATAGAACACTGTAATTGTTTGCAAGTAGTGATGATTAACAGTACAGCTGTACAGCTCCAAAACAGAATGGTAACACTTTATTTTAAGGTCTGCTCTTAACAGTGTCTAAACTATTATGAAGCTGTTACCAGTAATAAACACAAACATAACATTTGTAAGCAACCTTCCTATTGTGGTATGAATGGATTTATGTTATTGATTAATAAGGTCTTTGTACATTAATTATTGATTGTTGTCTAATGAGTTAAATGTTAATTTATTTTAATCTTTCAGTTTAAATTTAACATCTTCATGTGACAAGAAATATGAACAAGTAATAATTATCTGAATTTACAGTGACCAGCCATCATAGTAAATTATCAAATTTCATAAAGTTTAGAGAATGGACACTGGAATTTAGCAGTAACCTACAATACAATTTACAGTGTTTGCTTAAATTACAGTTTTTTTTTATTGTATGCTGCTATAAAGTCTGGGAGTTAATGTCCATTAATAACAGTTTATAATCTGGAAACTCGGAAGCTCTTACAAAGGGCAAGGAAGTGGTTATTAAAAATAAACAAGTTCCACTTTAGTCATGGACTTGTAAACTGACTAAAGAAGTTTTTTAAACGTACTTAGCTCTTTGTAAACATTTCCTGGTCATGTCTAAGCATTTAACGACCGGTAGGTATTGACAATCAAGTTCCACTTTAGTTTTGGTCTTGTAAATTCAATAAGAAAGATCTTTTAAGTGTATTTTATCATTTGCACACTATTTGTAAGTACTTTGTAAACATTTGTAAGCTCCTCCTTCAATAATCTCGCTGATTATATATCTTACTAGTCTGGGTAGACTTCTGGCCATTTCTACTACAGAAGTATTATAAACTTGTGGTTTACTAACATTGTTAAGAGCTTATGAATGCTTTCTTCTGCTACTTTTCAGTCTTTAGCTCTCTTGAGTTGCTTTTAAATACCAGTGCATGTGTTACAGGCCTCAGCAATTTATTATCACACTTTCAAACCCAACAGCCTACAGGTCTTTACATGATTAGATGTTAGTTGTTTTGAGTTCTGATTAACAAAACATACAAACATATTCAGACCGCACAGCATGTGTGAGTCTGCTTGCAACTGAAATTTCCTGAAAATATGTGTACTAGCATTTACTCCCATGTCTGGTCACGTAAATTCAGATAATTGGTAGTTTCTTGTCACATAAAGATACTTCAGTATGCATTCAACTGAGGGTGTACAGTAATTTAACATTTAACTCAACAGTCAACAATCACATAATAACTAATTTATAGAAGACCTTATTAAAACATCATATTAATACATTTATACCACATTTCTAAGTTTGCTTACAAGTGATTTGTTTCTATACACAAGGCCCTGTTTAATTGCTTGCTAATACTGATCGTAAAGAAGCAGACCTTAAAATAAGGTGTTACTGACAGAACTGCTCCAGAGCTCAAGGCAGCAAAACACATCAGAATAAATCAAACGCCCCAAATACGTTTATTATTATTATTATTATTATTATTATTACTGAAACTTAAAATACAGGGTACATGTTTTTTTGTTTTTTTTTTATTCCACAGCTACAAGAACCTAACATTATTGGCTGCAAGTTTGAAGATCAGTGCTGCATGGGGCCAATGTCCAATGTAACTCTTGCTGCTGCTTGCTTCATGGCTCTTGGAGCAGGATGGCAAAAAGCTGCTCAATCAAAATAGAGTGAGTGCTGTTTCAATACTGCTGCAGTGTTGCACAGTGCAAAAGCTGAGTGGACAGCACATGCAGGCTGTAGCAGACACTGCAGCATTGTTCATGTCAGGTAGATACACTATTATTTAGTGAAGCAGCAGCTCAAAAGAATTTCTCATGCAAACTGAATTTGAACTTCCAGATATAGTCAGAGGATTAGATAAATAGTATAAAATAGTTTTACAGCATGCAGTTTCCCACCCATTTACAAAAATAACACAAAACATCAACTTTGGATTTGTCTGTGAAGTCAATATTACAATCCTCTAAACACACATAATAATTTTGGTCATTTTTGGTTTCAAGTTTGTACCATATCGCTATGAGGTTTGAGTTATTTTATATTTTAGGTCACTTTGCTGTTTTGATATTAACAGACTGTACCAGTGTGAGAGTTGTTTGCTAATACTTGTCTATTTAATGCTAAAAACTAAACTGGTTGACAAATACATCTGATTGTTTGAATTAAATGAGGCAACCTCTGCCTTACACAACTTAATACTCCACCTAATAGTCAACTTGAATCTGAAAGATATTAGTATAAAGATATAAGTCCACCTTGATCGACATAATCTTATCTAATATAAGTGACAAAATGATTGCCTCTGGTGTTTTCGATTTTGGTTTTAGTGACCATTGTCCTATCGGTGCATTAGAAATGCTAGCACGAAAACATTTCAATGAACAAGCTTTTCTTTTTGATTTATCACTGAGCCAAATTCACTCTATATTTCAAATTTCAGACACCAACACGGCACTAGTCCATTTTAGTAAAACATCCCTGAAGGTGGTTAATAAGCAAGCACCTGTTATAAAAATCAGACTTCAAGACAGATCTAGTCTCTGACTCAGACCTAAAATTTCTATTCTGCTTATAACAAGAAAAAAGATTAGGTCCTTGCCAGATGAACTGGGGACTGGCAGTGAGCTCATTTAAAAATCAAAATTTGAAATTCTTTTTGGAAATCATGGATAGCACATCCTCCAGCAAGAATGGTGAAAACATTTCACTTTCAAAAGTACAGTAAGTTCCCAAACACTTATTGTTTTACAACTTTGTTGTAAAAAATGAAGTGATGCAAACATGTAACCTGTTCCAATTTTTTTGAAATGTGTTGCTGGCATCTGTAGCGGATGATCACCACTTAATTAATTTATTTCACACATATAAAACTAAACTTCCTTTTAGCTTAACTCAGGCTGGGGCCTTCCTTTGGCCTTGGAATCAGATAATCTGATGTGATGATTATAAACACCCAAAACAAGGATACCTTTAATAAAGGATCATTTATTGACTGGATATTAATAACAAGGTAAACAGGCCTTAAATTATAGATTAAAATGTATGTATAGAGAAAGTAGAGACATGAAATTCACCTGATGAACATGCTGTGGTTAGCTGAGAGTAGCAAACTTATGGGCAATGGAGCAGTATCAATGGAATGTGGAGTGTGCAATCTAGTGCACAGGTGTCAGGCTCCAGTCCTCACAGGCCAAAACACTGGAAACACTGCCTTATTAAACACACCTGATTCAGCTCATCAGCTAATTAGCAAGGCCTTGATGAACTGAATTCACAGCGTTAGATGTAACTGCTAATCTCTGCAGCACTCCAGCTGGAAGGTTCCTATTTTGACATGCCTGAGCTAGTGTATCAACTGACTTAGGTTTAAATTAAAAAGAGACAGAATAATACAGTGTCGAAACTGCATTATAGAACATTTCTGTGTTTCAGAAATAACTTTTCTAAAACACAAGAAATATTTCATTTTAGAAACAATATTATCCCCAGATTTATAGACCATCATCAACTGGTCTCAGCAGAGGGGCCAGACTAAACCTATCACCTATATTCAGTAGGAGCTATATGGGATGATGTCATCAGTGGATGATCACAGATCTGACAACTGCAAAGACATCAGTTCAACAGTGTGGAAGAAGGAAATGGTAAACCACCTTTGTACTTAACCATGAAAACCACATGGATAGACACAACAGAATGACTGTCAAATGACTGTCGTCCGTAGAATGACTTCTGTGCCAAAAGATGTACTACTTGGGTCATGAAGAACAAAGAAGAAATGCAGCCTCTTTCATCACCAACAAGGATGTCAGCAATACCATTACTGAATATAATGCTGTGAATGATCGACTTTTGTCAATCCGATTTCATGCACAGTCATCCGGGTTGATGTCCCCAACAACAGACACAAGTGACAAAAAACAAACTCAGGCTGAAATTGATAAGACCTGCAAACCAGGCATACTGCTGGTAATTGGAGACTGGAATGCTAAGGCTAAAAATGAGAAGGAGGGAAATATAGTTGGATAACATGGCCTTGAAAACAGGAATGAAGCAGAAGAACAGTTAATCAGCTTCTACAAGTGCAGTGACTTTCATTACTAATACATTTTTCAAACATCTAAAACAACATCTGTACACCTGGACATCACCAGATGGCGTTCACCCAAAACAAATGGACTGTATAATATAACTGTGAGACACTTTTGTTGATTGTTGGCTATACAGACAAAGTTTTAGTGATAGAAGATGAAGTCAGACAGGCCCTTAGATCATTGCAAAAAAGGAAAAAGACACAGGAATTGATGACATTACAAAGGAAATATTTCAAACTTCTGAAGATTTGATAAAAGTACTGACCAAATTATGCCAACAAATCTGGAAAACAGCTCAATGGCCGGCAGATTGGAAGAGGTCAGTTTATATCTCAGTATCAAAGAGAGGAGTCAGACAAGAGTGTGCAAACTATCAATCAATTTCCCTCAAAACACATGACAGTAAAATAAGGCTTGAGATCATTTAACACAGACTAGGGTCTTACATCAAAACTGAACATCCTGAACATTTTTGTTTTTTTTTTTGTAGTTCTTGTGTTGCTTGCCGTTGATTTCTGTTCAGTGGGTGGGGAACCCGAGGGTTTGATTTGTGAAGGGAATGAATCGAATGCAACATCGGCAGCTATATGGAGACTCCTTCAGGTTACCTAATCATACGTTGAACATTATCAATAAATGTGCTCATCATAACATCTTTATTACAAACGAAGCTTAGATTAATTGGGTTATTTACAGTTGGTACAGTCAGCTGCTATATCGTAGCCTTGTGAGGTGGTGCTGGGGGTATTTAGCTCAGCACGTGAGTGTGGTTATCTCCTCGCTCCAGGGTCCTATGCTTTCATATTTATGAATGTGGTACGAGTAGGGCGTCATCGGGGACGATATTGTTGGTTGACTGATTTGCATACTGTGACATGTCTGCGTACTTTGGTGCGATGTCATCCGTGCCAATAGCAGAGTTGAAGGGGAGCTGCAGAGGTGGAACTGACCACAATAAAAATGATATTTTTACAGTTTGGAAAGATGCTTTTACATTTCAAGCAAGGCTGGTGTAGAAACTGGTTTGTCAGTGTGTGGTTCAAGAACCACACTGATTTGGAACAACCCGCAGGTTTAATCAGGAACAAATAGAAACCCGGTTAGTACAGCTGACGTT
>NW_023495713.1:0-1185 GCF_904425465.1 Colossoma macropomum
ATTTTGATGCCTTGGGGTGAATATTAAGGGAATTTAGGAACGTCCAAAAAACGGCACACGAAGGTAAGACTATAGCCTTAGGTATTTTGGGAAATTTTGGCGCAATATCACATGCCATTTTATGATGAATTTGAATTGTTTGGACAAAATACATCATGGTCATACATTTTCCAACACATTTTGATGCCTTGGGGTGAATATTAAGGGAATTATGAACGGTCAAAAAACGCACACGAAGGTAAGACTATAGCCTTACTATTTTGGGAATTTGCCGCATATTCACATGTCATTTTATGATGGAATTTGAATTGTTTGGGACAAAATACATCATGGTCATACTTTTCCAACACATTTTGATGCCTTGGGGTGAATATTAAGGGAATTATGAATGGTCAAAAAGCACACGAGGTAAGACATATAGCCTTAGGTATTTTGGGAAAATTTGGCATATCAATGTCCATTTTATTGATGAATTTGAATTTTTGGACAAAATACATCATGGTCAAATTTTCCAACACATTTTGATGCCTTGGGGTGAATATTAAGGGAATTTATGATGTCAAAAACGCACATGAAGGTAAGACTATATAGCCTTAGGTATTTTGGGAAATTGGCATTCACAATGTTCATTTATGATGGAATTGAATTGTTTTGGACAAATACATCATGGTCATACATTTTTCCACAATTTTGATGCCTTGGGGTGAATATTAGGGAATTTAGAACGTCAAAACGCACACGAAGGTAAGACTATAGCCTTATGTATTTTGGGAAATTGGCGACAATATCACATGTTCAGTTTATGATGGAATTTGAATTGTTTGGACAAAATACATCATGTGTCAGTACATTTTCCAACACATTTTGATGCCTTGGGGTGAATATTAAGGGAATTTATGACGGTCAAAAAACGCACACTGAAGGTAAGACTATAGCCTTAGGTATTTTGGAAATTTGGCGCAATATCACATGTTCATTTATGATGGAATTGAATTGTTGGACAAGATACATCATGTAGAAACATTTTCCAACACATTTTGATGCCTTGGGGTGAACATTAAGGAATTTGGGAACGGTCAAAAACTGCACACGAAGGTAAGACTATAGCCTTAGTATATTTTGGAAATTTGGCGCATATCACATGTTCATTTTATGATGGAATTTGAACTTTTTGGCAAAATACAT
>NW_023495714.1:0-604 GCF_904425465.1 Colossoma macropomum
GCAGAGGTTTAGTCTAGGGTTAGGGTTAACCCTAGACTAAACCTCTGCTTTGATCAACTGACAAATGTAGGAGGAGTCTTTACATGCTTGAACAGTAGCACCAAATCTCTCCTCATTATCTGAACACTGGAACCACCATGATGTTTCTGTGCTCTCTGACTGTCTTTATGATCATCATAGGTGTGTTATAAACCTTGTTCTTATCTATATGAAATATATATATATATATATACATATATATATATATATATATATATATACACAACTACATACACAATATATACATACACAATCACACACACGTTCACGTAATATATATATATATATATATATATATATATATATATATATATGTTACGTGAACGTGTGTGTGATTGTGTATGTATGTCTGTCTGTCTGCCCTGCGATGGACTGGCGACCTGTCCAGGGTGTATCCTGCCTTCCGCCCAATGACAGCTGGGATAGGCTCCAGCACCCCACCGCGACCCAGAAGGATAAGGGGTTTAGATGATGTATGTATGTATGTATGTTAAGCCTGCTTGATTGGCATGTTGGCTGTTGGTGGGCTCATGAATATACTGAGCTCTGCTCCAATTTGCTGGTT
>NW_023495715.1:0-1484 GCF_904425465.1 Colossoma macropomum
ACCTCTTCCCCTGCCGAGTCCAACCAAATCTGCTCAATCTGGATGGATCCAATCTGACCATCCAATCTGGTCACAATACAAGCTCTTTACAGGTGCTCTTCGTTAGTCACATGACTTTGGATGACTTAGCGATTCACAATACAAAACAACAGTTCACAAGAAATCAACCACATATAAACCAATAAAAATGAATTTAAAAACAAACTGATGATGCCAGTGTCAAATTTCTAAGATCATAAGGTTAATACCTATGAAGTAAACACTAGAGGGCGCCAATCTCATCATGTGGGTCTATGGAAATGGGCTAAAATCAAGATCTTCATTTAATCCAAGAGAAAAGTACCTTTTAATTTATAGACCTAAAAAGTCTCTGTTCTCTTTCCTACGTGTATCTGGAACATAATCAATATCTAATATTCTAAGCGTATTATAGGACTTATAGGCAGAACACAAATACGCCATCAGGGAAGGTGAGGTGATGCTCTCCAGCGTGACATCATCATACAGAAGAAGGAAGGCTGTGATTGGCTGAGCTGTACTGTCTGTCACAGATCAGCTGGGTCACCAGAGGATCCGAACTGGGGTCCGTAACCACACACACTGACTTACTATTGATCTACTGCTGAGAGAAACATGTTTGAGGATTTACTTACTTTAATAGCTTTTATATCTTTTACATAAAGATTTCAGGAACATTTCTCAGTGATTGTTGTTCTTTAGTATATTGTGGTGAATCTTCACACTGAAAAGAATAAAATAAAACAATTTGAGGAGAAAAGTTTGTAGTAATGTAAACACAGTTGAATGAAGGTTCTAGTCTGA
The DNA here is from genome assembly GCF_904425465.1 of Colossoma macropomum. Taxonomy (NCBI): domain Eukaryota; kingdom Metazoa; phylum Chordata; class Actinopteri; order Characiformes; family Serrasalmidae; genus Colossoma; species Colossoma macropomum. Next base: position 823 of record NW_023495715.1, read on the forward strand.
CAGAATCAACAGACCTGACTGTGTTTAACTCAGTGCATCATGATGTATCTGCCAGTAGTGAATCACTTCTATTTTCTTTTGTAGAACATCTTTAATATGACAATATTAACTGAAGATAAAGCAGAATTTTTTATACTTTATACAGACAGAGAGAAACGTGGACAACATGAAGATACTTTTCAAGAATGAAGCCCTGTTTTATTTATTGTCTCAACACAGTTTCAATTACATATAATTTACTTAATTTTGATCAATTTGACTGAATAATTACATTTAATTTATTTAAATTTTATTGATATCTGTAGTAAAATCTCAGACATGTATCACAAACAAAATAATAATCCTATGAAATATTTACATACAATAAGGGCAAATAAAAAAGAGCTGCACATTAATTCTGCACTTTAACTTCATCCCTTTTTCATATCTTTAAGGTGTAAATTTGTAAGAAACAGAATTATAACACTGTATAACTGACTGAAAATGGCTGTGTCCAAGTTTAGTGATTCATGTGTTTATTTGATCGTTTGTTATTACTTTTTCATGCCATGAATTACTGTATAATCTATAGTTCTGCTCTGATAGATGGCATTTCAAATGACAGAATACAAGTTTCTTTCACAACATAAAAGTTTGATGAGTAAAATTAACATTTCTATTGT